>NC_069500.1:664279831-664337637 GCF_027579735.1 Bombina bombina | reverse complement strand
TGAAGAAGTAACCAAAATTATTCTTTGGGCGGAGTCTCACTCCTGCCACCTGTCTGCTATCCACATCCCAGGAGTGGAAAATTGGGAAGCGGATTTTCTGAGTCGTCAGACATTGCATCCGGGGGAGTGGGAACTCCATCCGGAAATCTTTGCCCAAGTCACTCACCTGTGGGGCATTCCAGACATGGATCTGATGGCCTCTCGTCAGAACTTCAAAGTTCCTTGCTACGGGGCCAGATCCAGGGATCCCAAGGCGGCTCTAGTGGATGCACTAGTAGCACCTTGGACCTTCAAACTAGCTTATGTGTTCCCGCCATTTCCTCTCATCCCCAGGCTGATAGCCAGGATCAAGCAGGAGAGGGCGTCGGTGATCTTGATAGCTCCTGCGTGGCCACGCAGGACTTGGTATGCAGATCTGGTGAATATGTCATCGGCTCCACCTTGGAAGCTACCTTTGAGACGAGACCTTCTTGTTCAGGGTCCGTTCGAACATCCGAATCTGGTTTCACTCCAGCTGACTGCTTGGAGATTGAACGCTTGATTTTATCGAAGCGAGGATTCTCAGATTCTGTTATCGATACTCTTGTTCAGGCCAGAAAGCCTGTGACTAGAAAGATTTACCACAAAATTTGGAAAAAATATATCTGTTGGTGTGAATCTAAAGGATTCCCTTGGGACAAGGTTAAGATTCCTAGGATTCTATCCTTCCTTCAAGAAGGATTGGAAAAAGGATTATCTGCAAGTTCCCTGAAGGGACAGATTTCTGCCTTGTCGGTATTACTTCACAAAAAGCTGGCAGCTGTGCCAGATGTTCAAGCCTTTGTTCAGGCTCTGGTTAGAATCAAGCCTGTTTACAAACCTTTGACTCCTCCTTGGAGTCTCAATTTAGTTCTTTCAGTTCTTCAGGGGGTTCCGTTTGAACCCTTACATTCCGTTGATATTAAGTTATTATCTTGGAAAGTTTTGTTTTTGGTTGCGATTTCTTCTGCTAGAAGAGTCTCAGAATTATCTGCTCTGCAGTGTTCTCCTCCTTATCTGGTGTTCCATGCAGATAAGGTGGTTTTACGTACTAAACCTGGTTTTCTTCCAAAAGTTGTTTCTAACAAAAACATTAACCAGGAGATTATCGTACCTTCTCTGTGTCCAAAACCAGTTTCAAAGAAGGAACGTTTGTTGCACAATTTGGATGTTGTTCGCGCTCTGAAATTCTATTTAGATGCTACAAAGGATTTTAGACAAACATCTTCCTTGTTTGTTGTTTATTCAGGTAAAAGGAGAGGTCAAAAAGCAACTTCTACCTCTCTCTCCTTTTGGATTAAAAGCATCATCAGATTGGCTTACGAGACTGCCGGACGGCAGCCTCCCGAAAGAATCACAGCTCATTCCACTAGGGCTGTGGCTTCCACATGGGCCTTCAAGAACGAGGCTTCTGTTGATCAGATATGTAGGGCAGCGACTTGGTCTTCACTGCACACTTTTACCAAATTTTACAAGTTTGATACTTTTGCTTCTTCTGAGGCTATTTTTGGGAGAAAGGTTTTGCAAGCCGTGGTGCCTTCCATTTAGGTGACCTGATTTGCTCCCTCCCTTCATCCGTGTCCTAAAGCTTTGGTATTGGTTCCCACAAGTAAGGATGACGCCGTGGACCGGACACACCTATGTTGGAGAAAACAGAATTTATGTTTACCTGATAAATTTCTTTCTCCAACGGTGTGTCCGGTCCACGGCCCGCCCTGGTTTTTTTTTTTTAATCAGGTCTGATATTTTATTTTCTTTAACTACAGTCACCACGGTACCATATGGTTTCTCCTATGCAAATATTCCTCCTTAACGTCGGTCGAATGACTGGGGTAGGCGGAGCCTAGGAGGGATCATGTGACCAGCTTTGCTGGGCTCTTTGCCATTTCCTGTTGGGGAGGAGAATATCCCACAAGTAAGGATGACGCCGTGGACCGGACACACCGTTGGAGAAAGAAATTTATCAGGTAAACATAAATTCTGTTTTTCATCAAACATCTTCTTTGTTGTCTGTTCTGGAAAGCGTAGGGATCAAAAGGCTACGGCGACTTCTCTTTCCTTTTGGCTGAAAAGCATCATCCGTTTGGCTTATGAGACTGCTGGACAGCAGCCTCCTGAAAGGATTACAGCTCATTCTACTAGAGTGGTAGCTTCCACATGGGCTTTTAAAAATGATGCTTCTGTTGAACAGATTTGTAAGGCTGCGACTTGGTCTTTGCTTCATACCTTTTCAAAATGTTACAAATTTTATACTTTTTGCTTCTTCGGAGGCTATTTTTGGGAGAGAGGTTTTGCAAGCAGTGGTGCCTTCCGTTTAGGTTCCTATCTTGTCCCTCCCTTCATCCGTGTCCTAAAGCTTTGGTATTGGTATCCCACAAGTAAGGATGAATCCGTGGACTCGGTACATCATGCAAAAGAAAACAAAATTTATGCTTATCTGATAAATTTCTTTCTTTTGCGATGTACCGAGTCCACGGCCCGCCCTGTCTATTCAAGATAGATGGTATTTTTTATTACAAACTTCAGTCACCTCTGCACCTTATAGTTTCTCCTTTTTCTTCCTTGGCCTTCGGTCGAATGACTGGGGGGTGGAGTTAAGGGGGGAGCTATATAGACAGCTCTGCTGTGGTTCTCTCTTTGCCACTTCCTGTTAAGGATAATATCCCACAAGTAAGGATGAATCCGTGGATTCGGTACATCGCAAAAGAAAGAAATTTATCAGGTAAGCATAAATTTTGTTTTGTCACAGATGAGTAGAACTGATTCTAGTTTTCACGTGCGCACAATCACAAAGACATTCCTGCACACGCTTTTGGCAACAGCGCACGTGTGTGTCATACATGTGGGCGTCCACAATATTGCATATTTTGGAGGGGGCATGTCAAGGTTAGATCTTTGCTCAGCCCTTTTCAGGGAGTGTGTCCCAGCATTGTGCAGCCAACACACTGGAGTGAGATACTTTAAGTAGAAAAACAAATCAGTATTTTTTCCAAATGTCTTTATTATCTTTTTGTTGATTTCTTTCCTATTATTGTTAGTTGTGTGTTTTATATCCTATATCTACACTGGCCCTTTAAGCACATTTGACAGTACCTGGGTAGTACTTGCTGATTGGTGGCTAAATGTAGGCACCAATCGGCAAACGCTACCCAGGTGCTGAACCAAAAATGGACCGGCTCTTAAGCTTACATTCATGCATTTTCAAGTAAAGATACCAAGAGAGCGAAGAAAATTTGAAAATAGGAATAAATTAGAAAGTTTCTTAAAATTGTATGCTCTATCTGCATCATGAAAGAAAACATTTGGGGTTTTTATCCCTTATAATAATAATAATAATAATATATTTTGAATAGCAAAAATGCTTCTAGTAAAAAAAAAAATACTGTTTTTCCCCTGGCGCACACACACACACACACACACACACACACACACACACACACACACACACACACACACACATCCATCCATATTAGAGAGCTGGCAGTGGTGTGCATTGCTTCTGAAAACATAGTTTGTCATACAAGCTACTGCTGAACCACTATATGGTAGCAGATTTGCAAAAGGTGGCAGCACCTTTTCTGCCATGTAGTGCTCCAGACACCTACCTAGGTGTCTCTTTAAAGAATATCATGGAAACAAAACAAATTTGATAATAGAAGTAAATTGGAAACTCTTTTTAAAATTGTATGCTCGGTCTAAATCACAAAATGAAACTTTGTTTTTCATATCCCTTTTAAAGGCCCATTAAAGTAAAAAAAAAAAAAAAAAAAAAGATATGCTCTAATCAGTTAATGCATGCAATTTCTCTAACATTGGTGTGTCCGGTCCATGGCGTCATCCTTACTTGTGGGATATTCTCTTCCCCAACAGGAAATGGCAAAGAGTCCCAGCAAAGCTGGCCATATAGTCCCTCCTAGGCTCCGCCCACCCCAGTCATTCTCTTTGCCGTTGCACAGGCAACATCTCCACGGAGATGGTTAAGAGTTTTTTGGTGTTTAAATGTAGTTTTTATTCTTCTATCAAGTGTTTGTTATTTTAAAATAGTGCTGGTATGTACTATTTACTCTGAAACAGAAAAGGATGAAGATTTCTGTTTGTGAGAGGAAGATGATTTTAGCAGACAGTAACTAAAATCGATTGCTGTTTCCACATAGGACTGTTGAGATGAAGTAACTTCAGTTGGGGGAAGTAGTTAGCAGACTTTTCTGCTTAAGGTATGACTAGCCATATTTCTAACAAGACGATGTAATGCTGGAAGGCTGTCATTTCCCCTCATGGGGACTGGTAAGCCATTTTCTTAGTCAAACAAACAGAATAAAGGGCTTATTATGGGCTAAAAAACTGGTAGACATTTTTATGGGCTAATTCGATTGCTTTATTTGGGCATTTTATTCATATTTATGCTGACAATTTGCATTTATAAACTTGGGGAACGTTTATTAAACGGCAGGCACTGTGTTAGACACCTTTTCCAGTCAGGAGGCCTTCCTAGTTATAGACTGAGCCTCATTTTCGCGCCATTACTGCGCAGTTGTTTTTTGAGAGCAGGGCATGCAGATGCATGTGTGAGGATTTAAAAATTGCTGGAAAAGCTTCTAGAAGGCGTCAATTGGTATCGTATTCCCCTCTGGGCTTGGTTGGGTCTCAGCAAAGACTATAGCTGGGACTGTATAGGGGTTAAATTTATAAACGGCTCCGGTTCCGTTATTTTAAGGGTTAAAGCTCTGAAATTTGGTGTGCAATACTATTAATGCTTTAAGACACTGTGGTGAAATTTTGGTAATTTTTGAACAATTCCTTCACACTTTTTCACATATTCAGTAATAAAGTGTTTTCTGTTTAAAATTTAAAGAGACAGTAACGGTTTTGTTTTAAAACGTTTTTTGTGCTTTGTTGACAAGTTTAAGTCTGTTTAACATGTCTGTACCTTCAGATAAGCTATGTTCTATATGTATGAAAGCCAATGTGTCTCCCCATTTAAATTTATGTGATAATTGTGCCATAGCGTCCAAACAAAGTAAGGACAGTACTGCCACAGATAATGAAATTGCCCAAGATGATTCCTCAGATGAGGGGAGTAAACATGATACTACATCATCTCCTACTGTGTCTACACCAGTTTTGCCCACGCAGGAGGCCCCTAGTACATCTAGTGCGGCAATGTTTATTACCATGCAACAATTAACGGCTGTAATGGATAACTCCATAGCAAATATTTTATCCAAAATGCCTACTTATCAGAGAAACCGCGATTGCTCTGTTTTAAACACTGAAGAGCAGGAGGGCGCTGATGATAATTGTTCTGTCATACCCTCACACCAATCTGAAGGGGCCATGAGGGAGGTTTTGTCAGATGGAGAAATTTCAGATTCAGGAAAAATTTCTCAACAAGCTGAACCTGATGTTGTGACATTTAAATTTAAATTAGAACATCTCCGCGCACTGCTTAAGGAGGTGTTATCTACTCTGGATGATTGTGACAACTTGGTCATTCCAGAGAAATTATGCAAGATGGACAAGTTCCTAGAGGTTCCGGTGCACCCCGACGCTTTTCCTATACCCAAGCGGGTGGCGGACATAGTAAATAAGGAGTGGGAAAAGCCCGGCATACCTTCTGTCGTCCCCCCTATATTTAAGAAATTATTTCCTATGGTCGACCCCAGAAAGGACTTATGGCAGACAGTCCCTAAGGTCGAGGGGGCAGTTTCTACTCTAAACAAACGCACTACTATTCCTATCGAAGATAGTTGTGCTTTCAAAGATCCTATGGATAAAAAATTGGAAGGTTTGCTTAAAAAGATTTTTGTACAGCAAGGTTACCTTCTACAACCAATTTCGTGCATTGTTCCTGTCACTACAGCAGCGTGGTTCTGGTTCGAGGAACTAGAAAAGTCGCTCAGTAGAGAGACTCCATATGAGGAGGTTATGGACAGAGTTCACGCACTTAAATTGGCTAACTTTTATTTTAGATGCCGCTTTGCAATTATCTAGATTAGCGGCGAAAAATTCAGGGTTTGCTATCGTGGCGCGCAGAGCGCTTTGGCTAAAGTCTTGGGCAGCGGATGTGTCATCCAAGACAAAATTGCTTAACATCCCTTTCAAAGGTAAAACTCTATTTGGACCAGAATTGAAAGAGATTATTTCAGACATCACTGGGGGAAAGGGCCACGCCCTTCCACAAGATAGGTCTTTCAAGGCTAAAAATAAGTCGAATTTTCGTTCCATTCGCAATTTCAGGAACGGGCCGGCCTCTAATTCTGCATCCTCTAAGCAAGAGGGTAATGCCTCACAACCCAAACCAGCCTGGAAACCGATGCAAGGCTGGAACAAGGGTAAGCAGGCCAAGAAGCCTGCCGCTGCTAACAAAACAGCATGAAGGAGTAGCCCCCGATCCGGGACCGGATCTAGTGGGGGGCAGACTCTCTCTCTTTGCTCAGGCTTGGGCAAGAGATGTTCAGGATCCCTGGGCGCTAGTAATAGTTTCTCAAGGTTATCTCCTGGAATTCAAGGAACTACCCCCAAGGGGAAGGTTCCACATGTCTCACTTATCCTCAAACCAAATAAAGAGACAGGCATTCTTACATTGTTAACACCACAATGTAAGGGTACAAAAGCAGATATGCTGTAATAAATGCTTCAAATCGCCAAACTTGCAAAGAGGTAAATGGATCAGCAGGAGTGTGACCGCCGAAACCAAAACCTCTTTAGTAGCAAGACAGTAGCGCTAAGCCCCCAGGTGTCCTGGCTAGTGTAGAGACGTGATAAAACTCAATATAGAACAGTTCAGTTCCGACGTACGTTTCGCAGGTATGCTTTGTCAAGGAATTATGTGACGCTTTTATATATTTTAAAATAAATTTGTATCCAAGTTTTGCCTAGTGTACTGTTTTCCCATCAGTATAACGTGGGAGTGCGCATATCCTTGAGCTTAGTGGAAAGCTCCAACAAATGTGCCATTACAGATTCACACTATGTTGCAATTTTCTGTTTCCTTTTTTATGGGATCTCACTGAGGAATGCTAACAAGCTGAAAAACTCATCCAGAGGACACAGACATATCCTTTATTCATAACTTTATTTGGTTTTCCTTTTATGATTTTTGTTATCACATTTATTTCACACATTTTTTTTTTTTTTATTTTTTTTTCTTTGTGATATTTGGTATATTTATTGTAATTCTTACATTGTGTAGAAGACCTGTTAAAGATGGGAGTGATACACCCAGTTCCAATAAAGGAACAAGGTATGGGATTTTATTCCAATCTGTTCGTAGTTCCCAAAAAAGAGGGAACTTTCAGACCAATTTTGGATTTGAAGATCCTAAACAAATTTCTCAGGGTACCATCGTTCAAGATGGAAACCATTCGAACGATTCTACCCACTATCCAGGAAAGTCAATTTATGATTACCGTGGATCTAAAGGATGCGTACCTACATATTCCTATCCACAAAGAACATCATCAGTTCCTAAGGTTCGCTTTTCTGGACAAGCATTACCAGTTTGTGGCCCTCCCATTCGGGTTAGCCACTGCTCCAAGGATTTTCACAAAGGTGCTAGGGTCCCTTCTAGCGGTTCTAAGACCGAGGGGCATTGCAGTAGTACCTTACTTGGACGACATTCTAATACAAGCGTCGTCCCTGACAAAAGCAAAGGCTCATACAGACATCGTTCTAGCCTTTCTCAGATCACACGGATGGAAGGTGAACATAGAAAAAAGTTCTCTGTCTCCGTTGACAAGAGTTCCCTTCTTGGGAACAATAATAGATTCCTTAGAAATGAGGATTTTTCTGACAGAGGTCAGAAAATCAAAACTTCTAAGCTCTTGTCAAGTGCTTCATTCTGTTCCTCGTCCTTCCATAGCGCAGTGCATGGAAGTAGTAGGGTTGATGGTTGCAGCAATGGACATAGTTCCTTTTGCACAAATTCATCTAAGACCATTACAACTGTGCATGCTCAAACAGTGGAATGGGGACTATACAGACTTGTCTCCAATGATTCAAGTAGATCAGAAGACCAGAGATTCACTCCGTTGGTGGCTGACCCTGGACCATCTGTCCCAGGGAATGAGCTTCCGCAGACCAGAGTGGGTCATTGTCACGACCGACGCCAGTCTAGTGGGCTGGGGCGCGGTCTGGGAATCCCTAAAAGCTCAGGGTCTATGGTCTCGGGAAGAGTCTCTTCTCCCGATAAACATTCTGGAACTGAGAGCGATATTCAATGCTCTCAGGGCTTGGCCTCAGCTAGCAAAGGCCAGATTCATAAGGTTCCAATCAGACAACATGACGACCGTTGCGTATATCAATCATCAGGGGGGAACAAGGAGTTCCCTGGCGATGAAAGAAGTGACCAAAATAATTCAATGGGCGGAGGATCACTCCTGCCACCTGTCTGCGATCCACATCCCAGGTGTGGAAAACTGGGAGGCGGATTTTCTGAGTCGTCAGACATTCCATCCGGGGGAGTGGGAACTCCATCCGGAGATCTTTGCCCAAATAACTCAATTATGGGGCATTCCAGTCATGGATCTGATGGCGTCTCGTCAGAACTTAAAGGTTCCTTGCTACGGGTCCAGATCCAGGGATCCCAAGGCGACTCTAGTAGATGCACTAGTAGCGCCTTGGACCTTCAACCTAGCTTATGTATTTCCACCGTTTCCTCTCATTCCCAGGCTGGTAGCCAGGATCAATCAGGAGAGGGCCTCGGTGATCTTGATAGCTCCTGCGTGGCCACGCAGGACTTGGTATGCAGACCTGGTGAATATGTCATCGGCTCCACCATGGAAGCTACCTTTGAGACAGGACCTTCTTGTTCAGGGTCCATTCGAACATCCAAATCTGGTCTCCCTCCAGCTGACGGCTTGGAGATTGAACGCTTGATTCTATCGAAGCGTGGGTTTTCAGATTCTGTGATAGATACTCTGGTTCAGGCCAGAAAACCGGTAACTAGAAAGATTTATCATAAAATATGGAAAATATATATCTGTTGGTGTGAATCCAAAGGATTTCCATGGAATAAGATAAAAATTCCTAAGATTCTCTCCTTTCTACAAGAAGGTTTGGAGAAAGGATTATCTGCAAGTTCTCTAAAGGGACAGATCTCTGCTTTATCTGTCTTACTACACAAAAGACTGGCAGCTGTGCCAGATGTTCAAGCATTTGTTCAGGCTCTGGTTAGGATCAAGCCTGTTTACAGACCTTTGACTCCCCCCTGGAGTCTAAATCTAGTTCTTTCAGTTCTTCAAGGGGTTCCGTTTGAACCTTTACATTCCATAGATATTAAGTTACTATCTTGGAAAGTTTTGTTTCTTTCATGTAATTAGCAAGAGTCCATGAGCTAGTGACGTATGGGATATACATTCCTACCAGGAGGGGCAAAGTTTCCCAAACCTCAAAATGCCTATAAATACACCCCTCACCACACCCACAATTCAGTTTTACAAACTTTGCCTCCGATGGAGGTGGTGAAGTAAGTTTGTGCTAGATTCTACGTTGATATGCGCTCCGCAGCAAGTTGGAGCCCGGTTTTCCTCTCAGCGTGCAGTGAATGTCAGAGGGATGTGAGGAGAGTATTGCCTATTTGAATGCAGTGATCTCCTTCTAAGGGGTCTATTTCATAGGTTCTCTGTTATCGGTCGTAGAGATTCATCTCTTACCTCCCTTTTCAGATCGACGATATACTCTTATATATACCATTACCTCTGCTTATTCTCGTTTCAGTACTGGTTTGGCTATCTGCTATATGTAGATGAGTGTCCTGGGGTAAGTAAGTCTTATTTTCTGTGACACTCCTAGCTATGGTTGGGCACTTTGTTTATAAAGTTCTAAATATATGTATTCAAACATTTATTTGCCTTGACTCAGAATGTTCAACTTTCCTTATTTTCAGACAGTCAGTTTCATATTTGGGATAATGCATTTTAATTTAACATTTTTCTTACCTTAAAATTTGACTTTTTCCCTGTGGGCTGTTAGGCTCGCGGGGGCTGAAAATGCTTCATTTTATTGCGTCATTCTTGGCGCGGACTTTTTTGGCGCAAAAATTCTATTTCTGTTTCCGGCGTCATACGTGTCGCCGGAAGTTGCGTCATTTTTTTGACGTTATTTTGCGCCAAAAATGTCGGCGTTCCGGATGTGGCGTCATTTTTGGCGCCAAAAAGCATTTAGGCGCCAAATAATGTGGGCGTCTTATTTGGCGCGAAAAAATATGGGCGACACTTTTGTCTCCACATTATTTAAGTCTCATTTTTTATTGCTTCTGGTTGCTAGAAGCTTGTTCTTTGGCATTTTTTCCCATTCCTGAAACTGTCATTTAAGGAATTTGATCAATTTTGCTTTATATATATGTTGTTTTTTCTCTTACATATTGCAAGATGTCTCACGTTGCATCTGAGTCAGAAGATACTACAGGAAAATCGCTGTCAAGTGCTGAATCTACCAAAGCTAAGTGTATCTGCTGTAAACTTTTGGTAGCTATTCCTCCAGCTGTTGTTTGTATTGATTGTCATGACAAACTTGTTAAAGCAGATAATATTTCCTTTAGTAAAGTACCATTGCCTGTTGCAGTTCCTTCAACATCTAAGGTGCAGAATGTTCCTGATAATATAAGAGATTTTGTTTCTGAATCCATAAAGAAGGCTATGTCTGTTATTTCTCCTTCTAGTAAACGTAAAAAATCTTTTAAAACTTCTCTCCCTACAGATGAATTTTTAAATGAACATCATCATTCTGATTCTGATGATTCCTCTGGTTCAGAGGATTCTGTCTCAGAGGTTGATGCTGATAAATCTTCATATTTATTTAAAATGGAATTTATTCGTTCTTTACTTAAAGAAGTACTAATTGCTTTAGAAATAGAGGATTCTGGTCCTCTTGATACTAATTCTAAACGTTTAGATAAGGTATTTTAAGCTCCTGTGGTTATTCCAGAAGTTTTTCCTGTTCCTAATGCTATTTCTGCAGTAATTTCCAAAGAATGGGATAATTTGGGTAATTCATTTACTCCTTCTAAACGTTTTAAGCAATTATATCCTGTGCCGTCTGACAGATTAGAATTTTGGGACAAGATCCCTAAAGTTGATGGGGCTATTTCTACCCTTGCTAAACGTACTACTATTCCTACGTCAGATGGTACTTCGTTTAAGGATCCTCTAGATAGGAAAATGGAGTCCTTTCTAAGAAAAGCTTATCTGTGTTCAGGTAATCTTCTTAGACCTGCTATATCTTTGGCTGATGTTGCTGCAGCTTCAACTTTTTGGTTGGAAACTTTAGCGCAACAAGTAACACATCGTGATTCTCATGATATTATTATTCTTCTTCAGCATGCTAATAATTTTATCTGTGATGCCATTTTTGATATTATCAGAGTTGATGTCAGGTTTATGTCTAGCTATTTTAGCTAGAAGAGCTTTATGGCTTAAAACTTGGAATGCTGATATGGCTTCTAAATCAACTTTACTTTCCATTTCTTTCCAGGGTAACAAATTATTTGGTTCTCAGTTGGATTCCATTATTTCAACTGTTACTGGTGGGAAAGGAACTTTTTTACCACAGGATAAAAAATCTAAAGGTAAAAACAGGGCTAATAATCGTTTTCGTTCCTTTTGTTTCAACAAAGAACAAAAGCCTGATCCTTCATCCTCAGGAGCAGTTTCAGTTTGGAGACCATCTCCAGTCTGGAATAAATCCAAGCCAGCTAGAAAGGCAAAGCCTGCTTCTAAGTCCACATGAAGGTGCGGCCCTCATTCCAGCTCAGCTGGTAGGGGGCAGGTTACGTTTTTTCAAGGAAATTTGGATCAATTCTGTTCACAATCTTTGGATTCAGAGCATTGTTTCAGAAGGGTACAGAATTGGTTTCAAGTTGAGACCTCCTGCAAAGAGATTTTTTCTTTCCCGTGTCCCAGTAAATCCAGTAAAAGCTCAAGCATTTCTGAAATGTGTTTCAGATCTAGAGTTGACTGGAGTAATTATGCCAGTTCCAGTTCCGGAACAGGGGATGGGGTTTTATTCAAATCTCTTCATTGTACCAAAGAAGGAGAATTCTTTCAGACCAGTTCTGGATCTAAAAATATTGAATCGTTATGTAAGGATACCAACGTTCAAGATGGTAACTGTAAGGACTATCTTACCTTTTGTTCAGCAAGGGAATTATATGTCCACAATAGATTTACAGGATGCATATCTGCATATTCCGATTCATCCAGATCATTATCAGTTCCTGAGATTCTCGTTTCTGGACAAGCATTACCAGTTTGTGGCTCTGCCGTTTGGCCTAGCTACAGCTCCAAGAATTTTTACAAAGGTTCTCGGTGCCCTGCTGTCTGTAATCAGAGAACAGGGTATTGTGGTATTTCCTTATTTGGACGATATCTTGGTACTTGCTCAGTCTTTACATTTAGCAGAATCTCATACGAATCGACTTGTGTTGTTTCTTCAAGATCATGGTTGGAGGATCAATTTACCAAAAAGTTCTTTGATTCCTCAGACAAGGGTAACCTTTCTGGGTTTCCAGATGGATTCAGTGTCCATGACTCTGTCTTTAACAGACAAGAGACGTCTAAAGTTGATTACAGCTTGTCGAAACCTTCAGTCACAATCATTCCCTTCGGTAGCCTTATGCATGGAAATTCTAGGTCTTATGACTGCTGCATCGGACGCGATCCCCTTTGCTCGTTTTCACATGCGACCTCTTCAGCTCTGTATGCTGAAGCAATGGTGCAAGGATTACACGAAGATATCTCAATTAATATCTTTAAAACCGATTGTTCGACACTCTCTAACATGGTGGACAGATCACCATCGTTTAATTCAGGGGGCTTCTTTTGTGCTTCCGACCTGGACTGTAATTTCAACAGATGCAAGTCTCACAGGTTGGGGAGCTGTGTGGGGATCTCTGACGGCACAAGGAGTTTGGGAATCTCAGGAGGTGAGATTACCGATCAATATTTTGGAACTCCGTGCAATTTTCAGAGCTCTTCAGTTTTGGCCTCTTCTGAAGAGAGAATCGTTCATTTGTTTTCAGACAGACAATGTCACAACTGTGGCATACATCAATCATCAAGGAGGGACTCACAGTCCTCTGGCTATGAAAGAAGTATCTCGAATTTTGGTTTGGGCGGAATCCAGCTCCTGTCTAATCTCTGCGGTTCATATCCCAGGTGTAGACAATTGGGAAGCGGATTATCTCAGTCGCCAAACGTTGCATCTGGGCGAATGGTCTCTTCACCCAGAGGTATTTCTTCAGATTGTTCAAATGTGGGAACTTCCAGAAATAGATCTGATGGCGTCCCATCTAAACAAGAAACTTCCCAGGTATCTGTCCAGATCCCGGGATCCTCAGGCGGAAGCAGTGGATGCATTATCACTTCCTTGGAAGTATCATCCTGCCTATATCTTTCCGCCTCTAGTTCTTCTTCCAAGAGTAATCTCCAAGATTCTGAAGGAATGCTCGTTTGTTCTGCTGGTAGCTCCGGCATGGCCTCACAGGTTTTGGTATGCGGATCTTGTCCGGATGGCCTCTTGCCAACCGTGGACTCTTCCGTTAAGACCAGACCTTCTGTCACAAGGTCCTTTTTTCCATCAGGATCTGAAATCCTTAAATTTAAAGGTATGGAGATTGAACGCTTGATTCTTGGTCAAAGAGGTTTCTCTGACTCTGTGATTAATACTATGTTACAGGCTCGTAAATCTGTATCTCGAGAGATATATTATAGAGTCTGGAAGACTTATATTTCTTGGTGTCTTTCTCATCATTTTTCTTGGCATTCTTTTAGAATACCGAGAATTTTACAGTTCCTTCAGGATGGTTTAGATAAGGGTTTGTCCGCAAGTTCTTTGAAAGGACAAATCTCTGCTCTTTCTGTTCTTTTTCACAGAAAGATTGCTATTCTTCCTGATATTCATTGTTTTGTACAAGCTTTGGTTCGTATAAAACCTGTCATTAAGTCAATTTCTCCTCCTTGGAGTTTGAATTTGGTTCTGGGAGCTCTTCAAGCTCCTCCGTTTGAACCTATGCATTCATTGGACATTAAATTACTTTCTTGGAAAGTTTTGTTCCTTTTGGCCATCTCTTCTGCCAGAAGAGTTTCTGAATTATCTGCTCTTTCTTGTGAGTCTCCTTTTCTGATTTTTCATCAGGATAAGGCGGTGTTGCGAACTTCTTTTGAATTTTTACCTAAAGTTGTGAATTCCAACTACATTAGTAGAGAAATTGTGGTTCCTTCATTATGTCCTAATCCTAAGAATTCTAAGGAGAAATCGTTGCATTCTTTGGATGTTGTTAGAGCTTTGAAATATTATGTTGAAGCTACGAAATCTTTCCGTAAGACTTCTAGTCTATTTGTTATCTTTTCCGGTTCTAGAAAAGGCCAGAAAGCTTCTGCCATTTCTTTGGCATCTTGGTTGAAATCTTTAATTCATCTTGCCTATGTTGAGTCGGGTAAAACTCCGCCTCAGAGAATTACAGCTCATTCTACTAGGTCAGTTTCTACTTCCTGGGCGTTTAGGAATGAAGCTTCGGTTGACCAGATTTGCAAAGCAGCAACTTGGTCCTTTTTGCATACTTTTACTAAATTCTACCATTTTGATGTATTTTCTTCTTCTGAAGCAGTTTTTGGTAGAAAAGTACTTCAGGCAGCGGTTTCAGTTTGAATCTTCTGCTTATGTTTTTCGTTAAACTTTATTTTGGGTGTGGATTATTTTCAGCAGGAATTGGCTGTCTTTATTTTATCCCTCCCTCTCTAGTGACTCTTGTGTGGAAAGATCCACATCTTGGGTAGTCATTATCCCATACGTCACTAGCTCATGGACTCTTGCTAATTACATGAAAGAAAACATAATTTATGTAAGAACTTACCTGATAAATTCATTTCTTTCATATTAGCAAGAGTCCATGAGGCCCGCCCTTTTTTTGTAGTGGTTATGATTTTGTATAAAGCACAATTATTCCAATTCCTTATTTTATATGCTTTCGCACTTTTTTATCACCCCACTTCTTGGCTATTCGTTAAACTGAATTGTGGGTGTGGTGAGGGGTGTATTTATAGGCATTTTGAGGTTTGGGAAACTTTGCCCCTCCTGGTAGGAATGTATATCCCATACGTCACTAGCTCATGGACTCTTGCTAATATGAAAGAAATGAATTTATCAGGTAAGTTCTTACATAAATTATGTTTTTTGGTTGCAATTTCTTCTGCTAGAAGAGTTTCAGAGTTATCTGCTCTGCAGTGTTCTCCGCCCTATCTGGTGTTCCATGCAGATAAGGTGGTTTTGCGTACTAAGCCTGGTTTTCTTCCTAAGGTTGTTTCTAACAAAAATATTAACCAGGAGATAGTTGTACCTTCTTTGTGTCCGAATCCAGTTTCAAAGAAGGAACGTTTGTTACACAATTTGGACGTAGTCCGTGCTCTAAAATTCTATTTAGAGGCTACAAAAGATTTCAGACAAACATCTTCCTTGTTTGTTGTTTATTCTGGTAAAAGGAGAGGTCAAAAAGCGACTTCTACCTCTCTTTCCTTTTGGCTTAAAAGCATCATTCGATTGGCTTATGAGACTGCCGGACGGCAGCCTCCTGAAAGAATCACAACTCACTCCACTAGGGCTGTGGCTTCCACATGGGCCTTCAAGAACGAGGCTTCTGTTGACCAGATATGTAAGGCAGCGACTTGGTCTTCACTGCACACTTTTGCCAAATTTTACAAATTTGATACTTTTGCTTCTTCGGAGGCTATTTTTGGGAGAAAGGTTTTGCAAGCCGTGGTGCCTTCCGTTTAGGTAACCTGATTTGCTCCCTCCCTTCATCCGTGTCCTAAAGCTTTGGTATTGGTTCCCACAAGTAAGGATGACGCCATGGACCGGACACACCAATGTTGGAGAAAACAGAATTTATGCTTACCTGATAAATTACTTTCTCCAACGGTGTGTCCGGTCCACGGCCCGCCCTGGTTTTTTAATCAGGTCTGATGAATTATTTTCTCTAACTACAGTCACCATGGTACCATATGGTTTCTCCTATATATATTTCCTCCTGTCAGTCGGTCGAATGACTGGGGTGGGCGGAGCCTAGGAGGGACTATATGGCCAGCTTTGCTGGGACTCTTTGCCATTTCCTGTTGGGGAAGAGAATATCCCACAAGTAAGGATGACGCCGTGGACCGGACACACCGTTGGAGAAAGTAATTTATCAGGTAAGCATAAATTCTGTTTTTAAGATTGATCCTTGACTACTGTGTATTTAACCCTCAAAGTAGTTAAGCACACAGTAGAAATACTGCTTGGGACTCCCAGAGCACTGATGGTCCCGAGAGGAAAGTCAGCAGCGCTATTTTCACATCTGAGTCATGCAACTAGCGTTGTTGGATTGATAGACTTTTTCTGTTTTGAACCATTAGAACTCTAGGAGCACGGAGCGTTATTTATTTCATGTAATTGGCAAGAGTCCATGAGCTAGTGACGTATGGGATATACAATCCTACCTGGAGGGGCAAAGTTTCCCAAACCTCAAAATGCCTATAAATACAACCCTCACCACACCCACAATTCAGTTTTAAAAACTTTGCCTCCTATGGAGGTGGTGAAGTAAGCTTGTGCTAAGATTTCTAATTTGATATGCGCCTCTCAGCATTTTGAAGCCTGATTCCTCTGAGTACAGTGAATGTCAGAGGGATGTGAAGGGAGTATCACCTATTGAATGCAATGGTTTTCCTCACGGGGATCTATTTCATAGGTTCTCTGTTATCGGTCGTAGAGATTCATCTCCTACCTCCCTTTTCAGATCGACAATATACTCTCATTTCTTTCATGTAATTAGCAAGAGTCCATGAGCTAGTGACGTATGGGATATACATTCCTACCAGGAGGGGCAAAGTTTCCCAAACCTCAAAATGCCTATAAATACACCCCTCACCACACCCACAAATCAGTTTTACAAACTTTGCCTCCTATGGAGGTGGTGAAGTAAGTTTGTGCTAGATTCTACGTTGATATGCGCTCCGCAGCAGGTTGGAGCCCAGTTTTCCTCTCAGCGTGCAGTGAATGTCAGAGTGATGTGAGGAGAGTATTGCCTGTTTGAATTCAATGATCTCCTTCTACGGGGTCTATTTCATGGGTTCTCTGTTATCGGTCGTAGAGATTCATCTCTTACCTCCCTTTTCAGATCGACGATATACTCTTATATATACCATTACCGCTGCTGATTCTCGTTTCAGTACTGGTTTGGCTTTCTACAACATGTAGATGAGTGTCCTGGGGTAAGTAAGTCTTATTTTCTGTGACACTCTAAAGCTATGGTTTGGCACTTTTTTATAAAGTTCTAAATATATGTATTCAAACATTTATTTGCCTTGACTCAGGATGTTCAACATTTCCTTATTTCAGACAGTCAGTTTCATATTTGGGATAATGCATTTGAATATATCATATTTTTTATCTTACCTTAAAATTTGACTTTTTCCCTGTGGGCTGTTAGGCTCGCGGGGGCTGAAAATGCTTCATTTTATTGCGTCATTCTTGGCGCGGAATTTTTTTCTATTTCCGGCGTCATACGTGTCGCCGGAAGTTGCGTCATTTTTGACGTTTTTCGCGCCAAAATGTCAGCGTTCCGGATGTGGCGTCCTTTTTGGCGCTAATAGCATTTAGGCGCCAAATATTGTGGGCGTCAATTTTGTCTCCACTTTATTTAAGTCTCATTATTTGTTGCTTCTGGTTGCTAGAAGCTTGTTCACTGGCATTTTTTCCCATTCCTGAAACTGTCTTTTAAGGAATTTGATCAATTTTGCTTTATATGTTGTTTTTTCTATTACATAATGCAAGATGTCCCACGTTGCAACTGAATCAGAAGATACTACTGGAAAATCGCTGCCTGGTGCTGGAACTACCAAAGCTAAGTGTATCTGCTGTAAACTTTTGGTAGTTGTTCCTCCAGCTGTTGTTTGTATTAAATGTCATGACAAACTTGTTAATGCAGAAAATATTTCCTTTAGTAAAGTACCATTACCTGTTGCAGTTCCATCAACATCTAATGTTCAGAGTGTTCCTGATAACATAAGAGATTTTGTTTCTGAATCCATTAAGAAGGCTATGTCTGTTATTCCTCCTTCTGGTAAACATAAAAAGTCGTTTAAAACTTCTCTTTATACAGATGAATTTTTAAATGAACATCATCATTCTGATTCTAATGATTCTTCTGATACAGAGGATTCTGTCTCAGAGGTTGATGCTGATAAATCGTCATATTTATTTAAAATGGAATTTATCCGTTCTTTACTTAAAGAAGTCCTAATTGCATTAGAAATTGAGGATTCTGGTCCTCTTGATACTAAATCTAAACGTTTAGACAAGGTCTTTAGATCTCCTGTGGTTATTCCAGAAGTTTTTCCTGTTCCTGGTGCTATTTCTGAAGTAATTTCCAGAGAATGGAATAATTTGGGTAATTCATTTACTCCTAAACGTTTTAAGCAATTATATCCTGTACCGTGGATTCTATTATCTCAACTGTTACTGGTGGGAAAGGAACTTTTTTACCACAGGATAAAAAATCTAAAGGTAAAAACAGGGCTAATAATCGTTTTCGTTCTTTTCGTTTCAACAAAGAACAAAAGCTTGATCCTTCATCCTCAGGAGCAGTTTCAGTTTGGAAACCATCTCCAGTCTGGAATAAATCCAAGCCTTCTAGAAAAGCAAAGCCAGCTTCTAAGTCCACATGAAGGTGCGGCCCTCATTCCAGCTCAGCTGGTAGGGGGCAGATTACGTTTTTTCAAAGAAATTTGGATCAATTCTGTTCACAATCTTTGGATTCAGAACATTGTTTCAGAAGGGTACAGAATTGGTTTCAAGATAAGACCTCCTGCAAAGATATTTTTTCTTTCCCGTGTCCCAGTAAACCCAGTGAAAGCTCAAGCATTTCTGAAATGTGTTTCAGATCTAGAGTTGGCTGGAGTAATTATGCCAGTTCCAGTTTTGGAACAGGGGCTGGGGTTTTATTTGAATCTCTTCATTGTACCCAAGAAGGAGAATTCCTTCAGACCAGTTCTGGATCTAAAAATATTGAATCGTTATGTAAGGATACCAACATTCAAAATGGTAACTGTAAGGACTATCTTGCCTTTTGTTCAGCAAGGGCAATATATCTCTACAATAGATTTACAGGATGCATATCTGCATATTCCGATTCATCCAGCTCACTATCAGTTCCTGAGATTCTCTTTCCTGGACAAGCATTACCAGTTTGTGGCTCTGCCGTTTGGCCTAGCTACAGCTCCAAGAATTTTTACAAAGGTTCTCGGTGCCCTTCTGTCTGTAATCAGAGAACAGGGTATTGTGGTATTTCCTTATTTGGACGATATCTTGGTACTTGCTCAGTCTTCACATTTAGCAGAATCTCATACGAATCGACTTGTGTTGTTTCTTCAAGATCATGGTTGGAGGATCAATTCACTAAAAAGTTCATTGAGTCCTCAGACAAGGGTAACCTTTTTAGGTTTCCAGATAGATTCAGTGTCCATGACTCTATCTTTGACAGACAAGAGACGTCTAAAATTGATTTCAGCTTGTCGAAACCTTCAGTCACAATCATTCCCTTTGGTTGCCTTATGCATGGAAATTCTAGGTCTTATGACTGCTGCATCGGACGCGATCCCCTTTGCTCGTTTTCACATGCGACCTCTTCAGCTCTGTATGCTGAACCAATGGTGCAGGGATTACACAAAGATATCTCAATTAATATCTTTAAAACCGATTGTCCGACATTCTCTGACGTGGAGGACAGATCACCATCGTTTAATTCAGGGGGCTTCTTTTGTGCTTCAGACCTGGACTATAATCTCAACAGATGCAAGTCTTACAGGTGTGTGGGGGTCTCTGACGGCACAAGGGGTTTGGGAATCTCAGGAGGTGAGATTACCGATCAATATTTTGGAATATTGTGCAATTTTCAGAGCTCTTCAGTCTTGGCCTCTTCTGAAGAGAGAGTCGTTCATTTGTTTTCAGACAGACAATGTCACAACTGTGGCATACATCAATCATCAAGGAGGGACTCACAGTCCTCTGGCTATGAAAGAAGTATCTCGAATTCTGGTTTGGGCGGGATCCAGCTCCTGTCTAATCTCTGCGGTTCATATCCCAGGTATAGACAATTGGGAAGCGGATTATCTCAGTCGCCAAACGTTGCATCCGGGCGAATGGTCTCTTCACCCAGAGGTATTTCTTCAGATTGTTCAAATGTGGGAACTCCCAGAAATAGATCTGATGGCTTCTCATCTAAACAAGAAACTTCCCAGGTATCTGTCCAGATCCCGGGATCCTCAGGCGGAAGCAGTGGATGCATTATCACTTCCTTGGAAGTATCATCCTGCCTATATCTTTCCGCCTCTAGTTCTTCTTCCAAGAGTAAACTCCAAGATTCTGAAGGAATGCTCGTTTGTTCTGCTGGTAGCTCCAGCATGGCCTCACAGGTTTTGGTATGCGGATCTTGTCCGGATGGCCTCTTGCCAGCCGTGGACTCTTCCGTTAAGACCAGACCTTCTGTCGCAAGGTCCTTTCTTCCATCAGGATCTCAAATCCTTAAATTTAAAGGTATGGAGATTGAACGCTTGATTCTTGGTCAAAGAGGTTTCTCTGACTCTGTGATTAATACTATGTTACAGGCTTGTAAATCTGTATCTAGAGAGATATATTATAGAGTCTGGAAGACTTAATTTCTTGGTGTCTTTCTCATCATTTTTCCTGGCATTCTTTTAGAATTCCGAGAATTTTACAGTTTCTTCAGGATGGTTTAGATAAAGGTTTGTCCGCAAGTTCCTTGAAAGGACAAATCTCTGCTCTTTCTGTTCTTTTTCACAGAAAGATTGCTAATCTTCCTGATATTCATTTTTTTGTACAAGCTTTGGTTCGTATAAAACCTGTCATTAAAGTGATGGTCAATTTTACACTATTGATCATTACAATTCGAATCCACATGTATTTTAAATCTAAATCGCATATATTAACTGTACCTAATGTTATTTCAAAATATATATATACTTATTTTATGTGCTTACTCGTTACAATCATTGCTCCTCCCTCATGAATAACTTCCTTGAATTTGCTTCCTCCCGGCGACAGATCTACCCGCCCCTCCCCACGTCACTGCCCTGGCATTACAGCCTTCATTACGCTGTACACGCATGCGCATGTTAAATAAGGATGCTGCACGATATAAGAACAGTATGCTTATAAATATAGGGTGTAATCAAAGAGTACAGCAAATTGAATAAGAAAATAAAGACGTACATAAAGTTGCTTTGAATATGGTCCGGAATACAATGTATCCAATTTGCCTAGCTTGAAACTGAACATGCGCAAAAATCGCAGTGAGACAGAGGTTAGGATGCGATTCCGGAGCTAGGGCATGCGCAGAATTGACTAAGGGTGTATTGACTTAGAGCTGATTCCCCGAGTGGCCTGTACTGTCATTGGAGAATAAAAACACGTGACTGCTGAAAAAACAATGGCGGACGATCGACGGGAGGAGGATGGATATTAGTAAGGTAGGAAAATAATATAAGATATCGCACAAAGTATAATGAATATGGCGAAATGATGAATGAAAGTCACATTATTTTTGTAGTTCAATTAGGATCGCAAGATGTAGTTAGTCATACTTGACCATCACTTTAAGTCTATTTCTCCTCCTTGGAGTTTGAATTTGGTTCTGAGGGCTCTTCAAGCTCCTCCTTTTGAACCCATGCATTCATTGGACATTACATTATTTTCTTGGAAAGTTTTGTTCCTTTTGGCCATCTCTTCTGCCAGAAGAGTCTCTGAATTATCTGCTCTTTCTTGTGATTCTCCTTTTCTGATTTTTCATCAGGATATGGCGGTGTTGCGAACTTCTTTTGAATTTTTACCTAAGGTTGTGAATTCCAACAACATTAGTAGAGAAATTGTGGTTCCTTCATTATGTCCTAATCCTAAGAATTCTAAGGAGAAATTGTTGCATTCTTTGGATGTTGTTAGAGCTTTGAAATATTATGTTGAGGCTACTAAGTCTTTCCGAAAGACTTCTAGTCTATTTGTCATCTTTTCCGGTTCTAGAAAAGGTCAGAAAGCTTCTGCCATTTCTTTGGCATCTTGGTTGAAATCTTTAATTCACCATGCTTATGTCGAGTCGGGTAAAACTCCGCCTCAAAGGATTACAGCTCATTCTACTAGGTCAGTTTCTACTTCCTGGGCGTTAAGGAATGAGGCTTCGGTTGATCAGATTTGCAAAGCAGCAACTTCGTCCTCTTTGCATACTTTTACTAAATTCTACCATTTTGATGTGTTTTCTTCTTCGGAAGCAGTTTTTGGTAGAAAAGTACTTCAGGCAGCGGTTTCAGTTTGAATCTTCTGCTTATGTTTTCATTAAACTTTATTTTGGGTGTGGATTATTTTCAGCAGGAATTGGCTGTCTTTATTTTATCCCTCCCTCTCTAGTGACTCTTGCGTGGAAAGATCCACATCTTGGGTAGTCATTATCCCATACGTCACTAGCTCATGGACTCTTGCTAATTACATGAAAGAAAACATAATTTATGTAAGAACTTACCTGATAAATTCATTTCTTTCATAATAGCAAGAGTCCATGAGGCCCACCCTTTTTGGTGGTTATGATTTTTTTGTATAAAGCACAACTATTCCAATTCCTTATTTTATATGCTTTCGCACTTTTTTTATCACCCCACTTCTTGGCTATTCGTTAAACTGATTTGTGGGTGTGGTGAGGGGTGTATTTATAGGCATTTTGAGGTTTGGGACACTTTGCCCCTCCTGGTAGGAATGTATATCCCATACGTCACTAGCTCATGGACTCTTGTTAATATGAAAGAAATGAATTTATCAGGTAAGTTCTTACATAAATTATGTTATTCCATTACCTCTACTGATAACAGTTTCAGTACTGGTTTGACTATCTGCTATATGTGGATGGGTGTCTTTGGTAAGTATGTTTTAATTTACTTAAGACACTCTCAGCTATGGTTTGGCACTTTATGTATTTATATAAAGTTCTAAAAATATGTGTTGTACTTATATTTTCCATGATTCAGGTTTCAGTATATTTCCTTTTGCAGACTGTCATTTTTAATATCTGGGAAATGCATTTTTTTAGGAAAATTATTTCTTACCTGGGGTATAGTCTCTTTTTCAAATTAACTCTTTAAATTTGCGGGCAGAATTAGGCTCGCAAGGGCGCAAAATGCCAAAATTTACTGTCATTTTTGGCGCAAGATTTTTTTTGGCGCGAAGTTACGTTCGTTTAACGCAAATTCGTCATATCCGGCGTCTTAGTTGGTGCCGAGTCCTTCACAAGGTTGCATCATCTATGACGCAAGTGTTTCGTTTCCGGACGCTTTTGGCGCCAAAAAATATTTTCCTTTTTGTTGTGCGTCATTCTTGGCGCCAAATATTTTCATTATTTTAAAACCCCATTCCTTTTGCCTCTGGCCTTTTTCTATGTCAGAGGGCTATGCTGTTTGCATTTTTTTCCCATTCCTGAAACTGTCATATAAGGAAATTGATAATTTTGCTTTATATGTTGTTTTTTCTCTTACATTTGCAAGATGTCTCAATCTGATCCTGTCTCAGAATCTACTGCTGGATCCCTGCTGCCTGATATCGGTTCTACCAAAGCTAAGTGCATTTGTTGTAAACTTGTGGAGATTATACCTCCAGCTGTGGTTTGTAATAGTTGTCAAGATAAGCTTTTACATGCAGAAAATGTTTCCATCAGTAGTAGTTCATTACCTGTTGCTGTTCTCTCAACATCTAATGCTCAGGATATACCTGTAAATTTAAGAGAATTTATTTGTGATTCTATTCAGAAGGCTTTGTCTGCCATTCCGCCTTCTAATAAACGTAAAAGGTCTTTTAAAACTTCTCATCGAGTTGATGAAATTTCAAATGACCAACAACATACTGATTTATCTTTCTCTGATGAGGATCCATCTGATTCAGAAGATCCTGCCTCAGATAATGACACTGACAAATCCTCTTATTTAAAATGGAGTATATTCGTTCTTTATTTAAAGAAGAGTTGTGACGAATCAAACCTCAGCGTCACAATAGAGGGGTGTGGGCATGAAGGGGTTAATGGCACACAGCTCTGGTTCCCTTATCCTTGCAACTCTGCAAAATGACCTCAAAAGAGACACCACATTAACCCCACATCCGGTCCACACTGCTCTAATTAACAATTTCCCTGCTGCCACCACCAACACTTTTAAATTAAAGGGGAGTTCTGGGGAACCCCTAAAAACTCACACTATTTAACAGTTAGGTATAACGTGCCTTTAACCTTGTCTCAACAGGAGTGTGAATTCTGATATTAGAGCCCAAAGACAGAATGAGATTTTCTATGTGTTTAATAACAAAAATATCAATACAGGTTACACAGTGCAAAATTATAAAGACATTCAAAATAACATACAAATGCAAAGCTACGGTTCTTTAGAAACAAAATGGGACATGAAAAGAATTACACACAATATCTAACATTGTCAAATTCCTTTGGATATGTGGAGAGCTGCCATTCCAGATGTTTAGTGGTTTGGTCCCAAGGGCAGTTCTCCCTAAAAAGCCTTTCTCCTGCTTACTTGAATCAAATTCTCTTTGTCTTGTCAAAGACAACTCCCTGGTTATGATTTACGAGTTCAACCAATTACAAACAAGTCTTAGCCCCCACTATCAGTCATCAAGGGGAGGAGTGTTCTGCATTCCTACACACAGTTATACAAACAGCATTAGGCTAAGGAGGGGGAAGGGGTCTCAGCCCACAGCTTCTCTGAATACAGATTCCACACAAAGAAATAACAGTTCACCTTAACCCCTTCCAGCTTGAGACAATACCACCTCTGCTGAGCAGCCAATCCAGGCATCAACTACTTCACATGATTGTATCATGACAAGTGTTGATTACATTTAGATATGGAGGAAAGTAGTCCTTTTGATTTTAAAACTAGTAGACGTTTAAATTCTGTTTATAAACTTCCTGTGGGTATTCCAGAGGTTTTTCCAGTTCCTGATGCTATTTCAGATATGATTTCTAAGGAATGGGATAGGCCTGGTACTTCTTTTTTCCTTCTTCAAGGTTTAAAAAAATGTATCCTTTGCCAACTGTTTGGAGTTTTGGGAAAAGATCCCCAAAGTTGATGGGGCTAGCTCTACTCTTGCTAAACGTACTACTATTCCTACGGAAGATAGTACTTCTTTTAAAGATCCTTTGGATAAGAAACTTGAACCTTATCTAAGGAAGGCTTATTTATATTCAGGTCATCTAATTAGGCCTGCAATTTCTTTGGCTGATGTTGCAGCTGCTTTGACTTTTTGGTTGGAAACTTTAGCGCAACAAGTATCGGATCATGATTTGTCTAGCATTGTTAAATTAATTCAACATTCTAATAATTTCATTTGTGATGCCATTTTTTTATATCATCAAAATTGATGTTAGATATGTCTTTAGCTATTTTAGCTAGAAGAGCGCTATGGCTTAAATCTTGGAATGCTGATTTGACTTCTAAGTCCAGATTGCTATCTCTTTCTTTCCAAGGTAATAAATTATTTGGTTATCAGTTGGATTCAATAATTTCAACTGTCACGGGGGGGAGGGAGTTTTTTGCCTCGGGATAAAAAAACCTACGGGTAAATCTAAAGATTCTAAGTGTTTTCGTTCCTTTCAACATAATAAGAAACATAAATCTAACAATTGGAATAAATCCAAGCCATTTAAAAGATCAAAGCCAGCCGCAAAGTCTGCATGAGGGTGCGGCCCTCATTCCAGCTCAGCTGGTAGGGGGCAGATTAAAATTTTTCAAAGATGTTTGGATCAATTCAGTCCAAAATCATTGGATTCAGAGTATTGTCTCTCAGGGGTACAGAATAGGTTTCAGAGTAAGACCGCCTGTGAGAAGATTTTTACTCTCACGCATTCCAGCGAACCCAGGAAAGTCTCGGGCTTTCCTGAAGTGTGTTTCAGACCTGGAGTTATGTTATCAGGGGTAATCATGCCAGTTCCGTTTCAGGAACAGGGTCTGGGGTTTTATTCAAATCTATTCATTGTTCCAAAGAAAGAAAATTCATTCAGACCAGTTCTGTATCTAAAGATTTTGAATTGATATGTAAGAGTACCAACTTTCAAAATGGTGACTATAAGGACTATTCTGCCTTTTGTTCAGCAAGGGCAATATATGTCCACAATAGACTTACAGGATGCATATCTTCATATTCTGATTCATCCGGATCACTATCAGTTCCTGAGATTCTCTTTTCTAGACAAGCATTACCAATCTTTTCAAAGGTTCTCGGTGCCCTATTCTCTGTAATCAGAGCGGGGTATTGCAGTGTTTCCTTATTTTGACGATATCTTGGTACTTGCTCAGTCTACGTTCTGCAGAATCTCACTCAAATCAACTAGTGTTGTTTCTTCAAAGACATGGTTGGAGGATCAATTTACCAAAAAGTTCTTTGATTCTTCAGACAAGGGTAACCTTTTTAGGTTTCCAGATAGATTCAGTGTCCATGACTTTGTCTCTAACAGACAAGAGACGTTTAAAATTGGTTGCAGCCTGTCGGAACATTCAGTCTCAGTCATTCCCTTCAGTAGCTTTGTGCATGGAAGTTTTAGGTCTTATGACTGCAGCATCGGACGCGATCCCCTTTGCTCGTTTTCATATGAGACCTCTCCAGCTTTGTATGCTGAACCAATGGTGCAGGGATTATACAAGGATATCACAATTGATATCCTTAAATCCCAATGTTCGACTTTCTCTGACTTGGTGGTTAGATCACCATTGTATAATTCTAGGTGCCTCTTTCGTTTGTTCGACCTGGACTGTGATCTCAACAGATGTGAGTCTTTCAGGTTGGGGAGCTGTTTGGGGATCTCTGACAGCACAAGGAGTTTGGAAATCTCAAGAGGCAAGATTACCAATCAATATTTTGGAACTCCGTGTGATTCTCAGGGCTCTTCAGTTTTGGCCTCTGTTGAAGACAGAACCGTTCATTTGTTTTCAGGCAGACAATGTCACAACTGTGGCGTATGTCAATCATCAGGGTGGGACTCAGTCCTCAAGCTATGAAAGAAGTATCCCGGATACTTGTTTGGGCGGAATCCAGCTCTTGTCTAATTTATGCGGTTCATATCCCAGGTATAGACAATTGGGAAGCGGATTATCTCAGTCGTCAGACTTTACATCCAGGAGAATGGTCTCTCCACCCAGATGTGTTTTCTCAAATTGTTCAGGTCTGGGGGCTTCCAGAAATAGATCTGATGGCATCTCATCTAAACAAGAAACTTCCCAGGTCCAGGGATCCTCAGGCGGAAGCAGTGGATGCATTGACACTTCCTTGGTGTCAACCTGCTTATATTTTCCTGCCTCTAGTTCTTCTTCCAAGAATGATCTCGAAGATCATCATGAAGCAATCGTTTGTGCTGCTGGTGGCTCCAGCATGGCCTCACAGGTTTTGGTATGCGGATCTTGTTCGGATGTGCAGCTGCCAACCTTGGCCACTTCCCTTAAGGCCAGACCTCCTATCTCAAGGCCCGTTTTTCCATCAGGATCTCAAAACATTAAATTTGAAGGTATGGAAATTGAACGCTTAGTCATAGAGGTTTCTCTGACTCAGTGATTACTACTATGTTACAGGATCGTAAACCTGTTTCTATAAAGAAGACTTACATTTCATGGTGTTCTTCTCATAAATTTTCTTGGCATTCTTTTAGAATTCCTAGAATTTTACAGTTTCTTCAGGATGGTTTGGATAAAGGTTTGTCTGCAAGTTCCTTAAAAGGACAAATCTCTGCTCGTTTTATTTCACAGAAAGATTGCTAATCTTCCTGATATTCACTGTTTTGTGCAGACTTTGGTTCTTATCAAGACTGTCATTAAATCAATCTCTCCTTGGAGTCTTAATTTAGTTTTGAAGGCCTTACAGGCTCCTCCATTTGAGCCTATGCATTCTTTGGACATTAAACTACTTTCTTGGAAAGTGTTATTCCTTTTGGCCATCTCTTCTGCTAGAAGAGTTTCTGAATTATCTGCTATCTTGTGAATCTCCTTTTCTAATTTTTCATCAGGATAAGGCAGTTTTGCGGACTTCATTTAAATTCTTACCTAAGGTTGTGAATTCTAACAACATTAATATAGAGATTGTTGTCCCTTCTTTTTTTCCTAATCCTAGGAATTCTTTGGAGAGATCTTTACATTCTTTGGATGTGGTAAGAGCTTTGAAATATTTATTTTGAAGCTACTAAAGATTTCAGGAAGACTTCTAGTCTATTTGTTATCTTTTCTGGTTCCAGGAAAGGTCAGAAGACTTATGACGTTTCTTTGGCATCGTGGTTAAAGCTTTTGATTCATCAAGCTTATTTGGAGTTGGGTAAAACCCCGCCTCAGAGAATTACAGCTCATTCTACTAGATCAGTTTCCACTTCTTGGGCTTTTAAGAATGAAGCTTCAGTTGATCAGATTTGCATATCAGCAACTTGGTCTTCTTTGCATACTTTTACTAAATTTTACCATTTTGATGTATTTGCTTCTTCGGAAGCAGTTTTTGGTAGAAAAGTTCTTCAGGCAGCTGTTTCAGTTTGATTCTTCTGCTTCTAATTTAAGTTTTTTCTTTTTAATTATGAGACTAAATTTATGATTTGGGTTGTGGATTAATTTTTTTCAGCGGAATTGGCTGTTTTTATTTTTTATCCCTTCCTCTCTAGTGACTTGCGTGGAGTTCCACATCTTGGGTATTGCTATCCCATACGTCACTAGCTCATGGACTCTTGTTAATTACATGAAAGAAAACATAATTTATGTAAGAACTTACCTGATAAATTCATTTATTTCATATTGGCAAGAGTCCATGAGGCCCACCCTTTTTTTTTCTGGTGGTTATGATTTTTTTTGTATAAAGCACAATTATTTCCAAATTCCTTTGTTGATGCTTTTTACTCCTTTCTTTCACCCCACTTCTTGGCTATTGGTTAAACTGAATTGTGGGTGTGGTGAGGGGTGTATTTATAGGTATTTTGAGGATTGGGAAACTGCCCCTCCTGGTAGGATTGTATATACCATACGTCACTAGCTCATGGACTCTTGCCAATATGAAAGAAATTAATTTATCAGGTAAGTTCTTACAGAAATTGTTTTCTGCTTTGTGCTTAACCCCTTTGCAGGGATTAAAATGCACATAGTAGTCCATGGACAATAGACTAGCATGTCAGTTTTTTTTTTTGTTTTTTTTACTATAATGGACTTTTTAAACTTTGTTTTTTATTATTTTTTTAAAGAGGGGAAAAAAGTTTTACATGTTTATGTTAAAGCAATTTATTTTAATTTTGAAGCTAAGAAGAAGTCCAACTTACTTTATTGGTGAACAGCGACATTTCTCACAAGAATAAAATAATTTTATTTGATAGTTTTTTTTTTCTCAGTACAGGAACATTAATTTGTGCAACAAAATATAATCCATTTTTAATTTAATCTTAGACATAACTTATAGACTTGTGTCACTATAATGTTGTCCTGTTTTCTTCTGTGTTTTTTTTGTTTATGAAATGATTCTAGAGTGGAATTAAGTATGTAATATACGTGTATTATTCATTTATTTTATTTCTAGGAAATCCCCTTGATTTCTTGCAGAATCAGCCTCAGTTTCAACAGATGAGGCAAATAATTCAGCAAAATCCTTCCTTGCTTCCAGCACTTCTACAGCAGATAGGAAGGGAAAACCCATCACTATTGCAGGTAATCATTCTTTAAAATGTAATTATTTCTTTAAAGTCTCAGCATCTGACTAACGAGGCAGCCTTAAAAGTTAGGTAAACATAATGATTCAGAATCTAGTTAGAGATACTGAACCCAAATTTTTTTTCTTTCATGATTCAGAGCATGACATTTTAAGCAACTTTCTAATTTACTTCTATCAGTTTTTCTTCGTTCTCTTGCTATCTTTATTTTAAAAGCAGCAATGTAAATCTTAGCAGCCAGCCCATTTTAGGTTCAGCACCATGGATAGTGCTTTCTTATTGGAGGCTTACATTTACCCACCAATAAACAGGCATAACCCAGGTTCTCAACCATAAATGGCCCGGCTCCTATGCATCACATTCCTGCTTTTTAAATAAAAATAGCAAGAGAATGAAGAAAAATTGATAATAGGAGTAAATTAGAAAGTTGCTTAAAATTGCATGCTCTATCTGAATCGCGAAAGAAAAAAAATTGGATGTAGTGTCCCTTTTAATAGAAAATTTGGCTTTTTATTTTTGCTAAATAAACAAAGCAATGACCAGGTTTTGTCTTGGGAGTTCTCATCAAAGGGCTTGTTCCTTTGATTACACATGCTTCCATGTACTCTAAACAGTACAATATTGTGTATCTGCTAAAACTCATTTGATAGTTTAATACTTATTTCAAATGCATGTGTATAATGGTGATGCCGATGAACATATTCTAGTTATTGTTGCTCAGCATTTTATTCAGATTTACCATCATAGATCACCATTTCCATTTTTTTCTGCCCTGTTTTATAGGCTTTTCAATCTATGACCACTAAATATATAGTGGCAACCATTGCTTCACAGGCACTTAGGGGATATGATAAATGTATTAAATTAGAACAGAATTTGCTTTTATTATGGTGTTCATACATTTTTTATTTTTTTTAAATCAATTTTAATTTTCTACATGCTTGATTATCATATATCTAGACTTACATTTATATATCATTATTTTTTTTTTGTTTGCTATCTGTCTGCCTGTACAATATACAACTCAGCAAATTAGCCAACATCAGGAACAGTTTATTCAGATGTTAAATGATCCAGTCCCAGAATCTGGTGTTCAGAGTGGAAGAGGAGGAGTAGCAGCTGAAGCTGGAAGTCATATGAACTACATTCAAGTTACACCTCAGGAAAAAGAAGCTATAGAAAGAGTGAGTCTACTTTACCTTTTTTGCTGTAAATTTTTGTAATTATTTTTAGTTTACAGGGGTTTGTTTGCTCTGGTGACTGAATATTATGGCATGGAGTAATATTACAATAAGGCTCTACTGCCTTTGTTTGTACAGATTTCTTTCTAATGACACAGTGAGTCCACGGATCATCATTAATTACTGTTGGGAATATCACTCCTGGCCCGCATGAGGAGGCAAAGAGCACCACGGCAAAGCTGTTAAGTATCTCTTCCCTTACCCACAACCCCCAGTCATTCTCTTTGCCTCTTGTGCAAGGAGGAGGTGAAGTCATTAGGTGTCTGATAAATATTCTTCTATCAAGATTTTTTTGTTTTGCTGTCAGAGCAGGCTTGCTCTGATCTTCCATCGCAGTCTGGGTCTATCCATACACCATGTTAGTCTCTTCAGTAGGGCAGTGGTGGCTTTAAAGAAGTTAAGAAAACTCAGCAAGGCCCACCTCACAAGTTCCTAACATATTGCTGGCCTCGTATATTAAGCCTGAGTAGGATTACTATAGTCTTTCTTTGTTTCACAGGTCTCTGTGAGGAGCGGCATCCTCTTATGCCGGGTGAGCTGTCCTCCTGCCGGACGGCTGGATGCATGTAAGTGCTTGGTCTTCTATGTTTGGGGGACATGCACTTCTTAAAGGTTTTCTACTGCATTATTCTGAGACATATATATCCTGAGGCAGGATATCATAGGCAGGACGCAGGCACTTATTGTGACTTTAGGAGACTAGGGGTTAATCCTTTTTGGAAGTATCCCTGACTGTTATTGTTTTTGTACTTTAGCTCAACATTTATTTTTTAATGTGCTTGAATTTTATGTGGCTATGCTTAGATAGAGCTACATTGTTCCTCTGATAATTCTAATAGCTGATACAGCACAGAGCGCTTTTACAGTATCTAGACAGACTCCTAGCATATACATCAGAGTCCTAGAGGTTTTGACAGTTTGTAATGCTTTTTTATTAGGAGCTTTCTTAAGAACGGCACATCTGTTTTTTATTATTAGTCAAGACATACACTAAAGGGAAGAAGCGCTTAAGCGGGAAAGTGTGTAAGATTTTTAGCGAGTGTTACGGACAGTGTGAGATGCGCAGTTAACTTAAGTTGTTTGCTTTTTCTGTGGGCTATGATTGCTCCCGCCCTCCTTCCCTCAGTATGGTGGATAAGCACCATTTGCTTCTGTATGGAGCGATGTTTTGAGCAGGGCACGTGACACGTCCTCCTTTTGTTTCTCCGTTGCAACAGAGCTATGTGTCCGTAGATGTGTGTATGTGTCATGCTACAGAATTGTTATTAGCTACTGTGTGCTGAATTACACGATCCTAATATAATTTGGTGACAGTCAGAAGGCGTTATAGATTTTACAAATGTCGTTCAATCTAAAATTATTACCAAGCTTTGTATAGTGCTCACTCATGAAGTTTTGTCCACTAATGTTAGTGGTAATATTCTTTTAGTTATAAGTTTTCTTTCAAACCTAACGGCTAGATTACGAGTCTTGCGTTAGCCTTAAAAAGCAGCGTTGAGAGGTCCCAACGCTGCTTTTTAACTCCCGCTGGTATTAAGAGTCAGGCAGGTACAGGTGTACTGCTCACTTTTTTTCCGCGATTTTCGCATACCGAAAATCCCCTTACGTCAATTGCGTATGCTATCTTTTTAATGCGATTTTCCGAACGCCAGTATTACGATTGCTTGAAAAAGTGAGCGGTAGACCCTCTCCTGTCCAGACTCCTACCGCATTTAAAAGTCAGTTAAGAGTTTTATGGGCTAACGCAGTAACATAAAACTCTTAACTAAAGTGCTAAAAAGTACACTAACACCCATAAACTACCTATTAACCCCTAAACCGAGGCCCCCCTATTCTATTGGAACAGCCAATAGAATGCAAGCTCAATCCTATTGGCTGATTGCATCAGCCAATAGGATTTTTCCTACCTTAATTCCGATTGGCTGATGGGATTCTATCAGCCAATCGGGATTGAAGGGACAACATCTTGAATGACGTCACTTAAAGGAACCTTCATTCTTCAGTCGCCGTCGGATGGAAAAGGATGCTCCGCGTCGGATGTCTTCAAGATGGACCCGCTTCGCTCCGGATGGAAGAAGATAGAATATGCCGTCTGGATGAAGACTTCTGCCGGTCTGGATGTCCTCTTATGGCCGGATCGGATGAAGACTTCTGCCCCTCTGGACGTCCACTTGTGCCCGCTGGGTGAAGACTGCTCATGGTAGGGTGATCTTCAAGGGGGTAGTGTTTTTTTAAGGGGGGATTGGGTGAGTTCTAGAGTAGGGTTGGGTGTGTGGGTGGTGGGTTTTAATGTTGGGGGGGTATTGTATTTTTTTTAGAGTTTATTACTTTGGGGCAATGCCCCGCAAAAGGCCCTTTTATTTGTAATTTAGTATAGGGTAGGGAATTTTATTATTTTGGAATGCTTTATTTTATTTGGGGGTAATTTAGTGTTTGATTTTTTTGTACTTTAGTTTATTTAATTTAATTGTAGGTAATTTATGTAATTAATTTAATAATAGTGTAGTGTTAGGTGTAATTGTAATTTAGGTTAGGATTTATTTTACAGGTAAATTTGTACTTATTTTAACTAGGAAGTTATTAAATAGTTAATTATTTAACCTCTTAAGGACATATGACGGAATTTTTCCGTCATAAAACAATTGAGCAAACTGAAAGCTGTGTCCTTAAAGGGTTAATAACTATTCTACCTAGTTAAAATAAATACAAAGTTGCCTGTAAAATAAAAATAAATCCTAAACTAGCTACAATGTAACTATTAGTTATATTGTAGCTAGCTTAGGGTTTATTTTACAGGTAAGTATTTATTTTTAAGTAGGAATAATTTAGTTAATTATAGTAAATTTATTTAGATGCATTTAAATTATATTTAAATTAGGGGGGGTTAGGGTTAAACTTAGGTTTAGGGGTTAATAAATGTATTATATTGGCGGCGGCAGATTAGGGGTTAATACATTTAATATAGTTGCGACGACATTGGGGGGCAGATTAGGGTTTAATAAATATAATGTAGGGTTCGGCTATGTTAGGGGCAGTAGATTAGGGGTTCATAGGGTTAATGTAGGTGGAGGCGGTGTCCGGAGCGGCAGATTAGGGGTTAATAATATAATGTAGGTGGCGACGATGTCGGGGGGTGGCAGGTTAGGGGTTAATAAGTGTAAGATTAGGGGTGTTTAGACTCAGGGTTCATGTTAGGGTGTTAGGTGCAGACATAACTTTTATTTTCCCCACAATGGGGCTGCGTTAGGAGCTGAACGCTGCTTTTTTGCAGGTGTTAGGTTTTTTTCAGCCAGCTCAGCCCCATTGTTTCCTATGGGGAAATCGTGCACGAGCACGTTTAGCCAGCTCACCGATACCGTAAGCAGCGCTGGTATTACAGTGAGATGTGGCGCTAAATTTTGCTCAACGCTCACCTTTCTGAGGCTAACGCCGGCTTGAAGAAAACCTGTAATACCAGCGTTGGCTTAAGTAAGCAGTGAGAAAAAAAAGCTTGTTAGACCGGCACACCATTACCAACAAAAACTCGTAATCTAACCGTATGTTTGCAGGACTCACGCTTTGGAGGCCTTCCCGGGCGTTTTTGACCGTGGACACCAGCCTGCTGGGCTGGGGAGGTGTCTGTCACTCGTTGAGACCCGCCGGGGAATTAGCTCAAAATGGAGAGCTCGCTTATCAGGCGAGTGGTAGCGGGATCGCTGTCCGCATTCTAATGCAGGGACTTTGGTCCTTGGAGAAGTCTGTTCTCCCCTTAATCAGTTGGAGTTGATAACGATTTACAAAACTCTGATGGTTTGACCTCAGTTGTCTTATGCCCATTGTATCAGGTTCTAGTCACACAACATAGTCTCTGTGGCTTATACCAACTTCCAGGAAGGAACTCTAATTCCTTAGTCACGTAGGAAGTATTTAGACTTTTTCTGTGGGTGGGTGCTCTGTTATTAGCCATTTGCCATCCACTTTTCTGGAATGGACAATTGGGAAACGGATGTGTTCTCCAGGTTATCTACCGAATGGGGGTTACCAGATTTGGTTCTGATGGGGTCTGGTCAGAACACAAAGTTCCCAAGTTCTGTTCCAGTTCGAGAGATCCTCATGCCTTTCCGGTAGATGATCTGTGACAGTTCCTTGGAACTTCAGGTTCATATACTCCTCCTCGATTTGTTCTCCTTCTGCGAGTCATCGTTTGGATCTAGTAGGAGAGAGCATTGGTTTTCTCCTAACTCCTGTGTGGCCTTGCAGGGTCTGGTAGGCGGATCTAGTAGTTGTGCTTTTTAAAGACTCCATGGACAAGAAGTTGGAGGGTCTACTTAAAAAGATTTATGTTCACGATGGTCTGCTATTGCAGCCGACTGCGTGCATTGCTACTGTCACCAGTGCGGCAGCTTATTGGTTTGATGCTCTGTCCGAGTCTCTTAAGACTGAGACTTCTTTAGAGGAGATCCAAGATAGGATTAAAGTTCTGAAATTAGCCAATGCTTTTATTATGGATGCTTCTCTGTAAATTACTAAATTGGTAGCTAAGAGTTCAGCGTTCTCTATCCTAGCCCACAAAGCCTTATGTTTAAAACGTTGGTCTGGGAACGTATCAACTAAGTCTAAGCTTCTAGCAATTCCTTACAAGGGAAAGACCTTGTTTGGACCTGGCCTGAAGGAAATTATCTTGGATATCACGGGAGGTAAGGGTCCTCTCCTTCCTCAAGATAAGAGAAGTAAACAAAAAGGACGACAAAGTAATTTTTGTTCCTTTCGAAATTTCAAGGGCAATTCCTTCTCTTCTTCCTCTAAACAGGAAGGAAGCTATTCACAATCTAAGGCTACTTGGAGACCCAACCAGTCTTGGAACAAGGGTAAGCAATCCAAGAAGCTTGCTGCTGAATCCAAGTCAGCATGAAGGGCTTGCCCCCGATCCGGGACCGGATCTGGTAGGGGGCAGACTTTCTTTCTTTAGACTTGGGTGCGGGACGTTCAGGATCCCTGGGCTATAGAAAATAGTATCTCTGGCATACAAACTGGAGTTAAAAAAAATTCCTCCTTGAGGAAAATTTCCTCTTTCAAGATTATCTGCAGACCAGATAAAGAGAGGCGTTCTTACGCTGTGTAAGAGACCTCTCTTCCCTTGGAGTAATTTTTCCCGTTCCTGTATAGGAACACGGGCAGGGTTTTTATTCAAATTTGTTTGTAGTTCCCAAAAAGGAGGGAACTTTCAGACCTATCCTAGACCTCAAGGGTCTAAAATAGTTTCTCAGGGTTCTATCATTCAAGATGTAAACTTTTCATACCATTCTTCCATTGATCCAGGAGGGTCAATTTATGACAGTGGATTTAAAGGATGCATATCTTCATGTTCCTATCCACAGAGATCATCACAAGTTCCTAAGGTTTGCCTTTCTGGACAAACACTTTCAGTTCGGGGCTCTTCCTTTCGGTCTGGCCACAGCACCCAGAATCTTCACATAAGTTCTGGGGTCTCTGCTGGCGATTCTAAGACCGCGGGGCATTGGGTGGCGCCTTATCTGGACGATATTCTAATCCAGGCGCCATCTTGTCAACAAGCAAGTTCCCATACCGACATTGTGCTATTCTTCCTGAGAACTCACAGGTGGAAGGTAAATCTGGAAAAGAGTTCCTTAATCCCGAAGACAAGGGTGACTTTCTTGGGAACTCTAATCGATTCTATATCTATGAGGATTTTTCTGACAGAGGTACCTAGATACCTGTCGAGCCCTTCAGTCCAATTCTCGGCAGTCGGTGGCTCAGTGCATGGAATGTAATCGGACTGATGGTGGCGGCAATGGACATCATACCATTTCTCCAACATTGGTGTGTCCGGTCCACGGCGTCATCCTTACTTGTGGGATATTCTCTTCCCCAACAGGAAATGGCAAAGAGTCCCAGCAAAGCTGGTCACATGATCCCTCCTAGGCTCCACCCACCCCAGTCATTCTCTTTGCCGTTGCACAGGCAACATCTCCACGGAGATGGTTAAGAGTTTTTTGGTGTTTAAATGTAGTTTTATTCTTCTATCAAGTGTTTGTTATTTTAAAATAGTGCTGGTATGTACTATTTACTCTGAAACAGAAAAGGATGAAGATTTCTGTTTGTAAGAGGAAGATGATTTTAGCAGACAGTAACTAAAATCGATTGCTTTTTCCACACAGGACTGTTGAGATGAAGTAACTTTAGTTGGGGAAAACAGTTAGCAGTCTTTTCTGCTTAAGGTATGACTAGCCATATTTCTAACAAGACCATGTAATGCTGGAAGGCTGTCATTTCCCCTCATGGGGACCGGTAAGCCATTTTCTTAGTTAAACATAAAAGAATAAAGGGCTTCAAAAAGGGCTTAAAAACTGGTAGACATTTTTCTGGGCTAAAACAATTGCTTTACTAGGCATATTATGCAGATTCTAACTAATTATTGGTATTATAATCTTGGGGAACGTTTAGAAAAACGGCAGGCACTGTGTTGGACACCTTTTTCAGATGGGGGCCTTTCTAGTTATAGACAGAGCCTCATTCTGGGACTGTATAGGGGTTAAATGTAAAAACGGCTCCTGTTCCGTTAATTTAAGGGTTAAAGCTCTGAAATTTGGTGTGCAATACTTTTAATGCTTTAAGACACTGTGGTGAAATTTTGGTGAATTTTGAACAATTCCTTCATACTTTTTCACATATTCAGTAATAAAGTGTTTTCAGTTTGAAATTTAAAGTGACAGTAACGGTTTTATTTTAAAACGTTTTTTGTGCTTTGTTGACAAGTTTAAGCCTGTTTAACATGTCTGTACCATCAGATAAGCTATGTTCTATATGTATGAAAGCCAATGTGTCTCCCCATTTAAATTTATGTGATAATTGTGCCATAGTGTCCAAACAAAGTAAGGACAGTAATGCAACAGATAATGATATTGCCCAAGATGATTCCTCAAATGAGGGGAGTAAACATGATACTACATCATCCCCTACTGTGTCTACACCAGTTATGCCCACACAGGAGGCCCCTAGTACATCTAGTGCGCCAATACTTATTACCATGCAACAATTAATGGCTGTAATGGATAACTCCATAGCAAATCTTTTATCCAAAATGCCTACTTAACAGAGAAAGCGCGATTGCTCGGTTTTAAACACTGAAGAGCAAGAGGACGCTGATGATAACTGTTCTGACATACCCTCACACCAATCTCAAGGGGCCATGAGGGAGGTTTTGATGGAGAAATTTCAGATTCAGGAAAAATTTCTCATCAAGCTGAACCTGATGTTGTGACATTTAAATTAGAACATCTCCGCGCACTGCTTAAGGAGGTGTTATCTACTCTGGATGATTGTGACAATTTGGTCATTCCAGAGAAATTATGTAAGATGGACAAGTTCCTAGAGGTTCCGGTGCCCCCCCGACGCTTTTCCTATACCCAAGCGGGTGGCGGACATAGTAAATAAAGAGTGGGAAAGGCCCGGCATACCTTTTGTTCCCCCCCTATATTTAAGAAATTATTTCCTATAGTCGACCCCAGAAAGGACTTATGGCAGACAGTCCCCAAGGTCGAGGGGGCGGTTTCTACTCTAAACAAACGCACTACTATTCCTATCGAAGATAGTTGTGCTTTCAAAGATCCTATGGATAAGAAATTAGAGGGTTTGCTTAAAAAGATTTTTGTACAGCAAGGTTACCTTCTACAACCAATTTCATGCATTGTTCCTGTCACTACGGCAGCGTGTTTCTGGTTCGAGGAACTAGAAAAATCGCTCAGTAAAGAATCTTCGTATGAGGAGGTTATGGACAGAGTTCAAGCACTTAAATTGGCTAACTCTTTTGTTTTAGATGCCGCTTTGCAATTAGCTAGATTAGCGGCGAAAAATTCAGGGTTTGCTGTCGTGGCGCGCAGAGTGCTTTGGCTAAAGTCTTGGTCAGCGGATGTGTCTTCCAAGACAAAATTGCTTAACATTCCTTTCAAAGGTAAAACATTATTTGGACCTGATTTGAAAGAGATTATTTCAGACATCACTGGGGGAAAGGGCCACGCCCTCCCACAGGATAGGTCTTTTAAGGCTAATAATAAGCCTAATTTTCGTCCCTTTCGCAGAAACGGACCAGTCTCTAATTCTGTATCCTCTAAGCAAGAGGGTAATACTTCACAACCCAAACCTGCCTGGAAACCAATGCAAGGCTGGAACAAGGGTAAGCAGGCCAAGAAGCCTACCACTGCTACCAAAACAGCATGAAGGGATAGCCCCCGATCCGGGACCGGATCTAGTGGGGGGCAGACTTTCTCTCTTTGCTCAGGCTTGGGCAAGAGATGTCCAGGATCCTTGGGCGCTAGAAATAGTTTCTCAAGGTTATCTCCTGGAATTCAAGGAACTACCCCCAAGGGGAAGGTTCCACAGGTCTCAATTATCTTCAAACCAAATAAAGAGACAGGCATTCTTACATTGTGTAGAAGACCTGTTAAAGATGGGAGTGATACATCCAGTTCCAATAAGAGAACAAGGAATGGGATTTTATTCCAATCTGTTCATAGTTCCCAAAAAAGAGGGAACATTCAGACCAATTTTGGATCTAAAGATCCTAAACAAATTTCTCAGGGTACCATCGTTCAAAATGGAAACTATTCGAACGATCCTACCTACTATCCAGGAAAATCAATTTATGACTACCGTGGATTTAAAGGATGCGTACCTACATATTCCTATCCACAAGGAACATCATCAGTTCCTAAGGTTCGCTTTTCTGGACAAGCATTACCAGTTTGTGGCACTTCCATTTGGATTAGCCACTGCTCCAAGGATTTTCACAAAGGTACTAGGGTCCCTTCTAGCGGTTCTAAGACCAAGGGGCATTGCAGTAGTACCTTACTTGGACGACATCCTGATTCAAGCGTCGTCCCTGTCAAAAGAAAAGGCTCATACGGACATCGTCCTAGCCTTTCTCAGATCTCACGGATGGAAGGTGAACAAAGAAAAAAGTTCTCTGTCCCCGTCAACAAGAGTTCCCTTCTTGGGAACAATAATAGATTCCTTAGAAATGAGGATTTTTCTGACAGAGGTCAGAAAATCAAAACTTCTAAGCTCTTGTCAAGTACTTCATTCTGTTCCTCGTCCTTCCATAGCGCAGTGCATGGAAGTAATAGGATTGATGGTTGCAACAATGGACATAGTTCCTTTTGCACGAATTCATCTAAGACCATTACAACTGTGCATGCTCAGACAGTGGAATGGGGATTATACAGACTTGTCTCCGACGATTCAAGTAGATCAAAAGACCAGAGATTCACTCCGTTGGTGGCTGACCCTGGACAATCTGTCACAGGGAATGAGCTTCCGCAGACCAGAGTGGGTCATTCACGACCGACGCCAGCCTAGTGGGCTGGGGCGCGGTCTGGGAATCCCTGAAAGGGTCTATGGTCTCGGGAAGAGTCTCTTCTCCCGATATACATTCTGGAACTGAGAGCGATATTCAATGCTCTCAGAGCTTGGCCTCAACTAGCAAAGGCCAAATTCATAAGGTTTCAGTCAGACAACATGACGACCGTTGCATATATCAATCATCAGGGGGGAACAAGGACTTCCCTGGCGATGAAAGAAGTGACCAAGATAATTCAATGGGCGGAGGATCACTCCTGCCACTTGTCTGCGATCCACATCCCAGGAGTGGAAAATTGGGAAGCGGATTTTCTGAGTCGTCAGACATTCCATCCGGGGGAGTGGGAACTCCATCCGGAAATCTTTGCCCAAATAACTCAATTATGGGGCATTCCAGACATGGATCTGATGGCGTCTCGTCAGAACTTCAAGGTTCCTTGCTACGGGTCCAGATCCAGGGATCCCAAGGCGACCCTAGTAGATGCACTAGTAGCACCTTGGACCTTCAACCTAGCTTATGTATTCCCACCGTTTCCTCTCATCCCCAGGCTGGTAGCCAGGATCAATCAGGAGAGGGCCTCGGTGATCTTGATAGCTCCTGCGTGGCCACGCAGGACTTGGTATGCAGACCTGGTGAATATGTCATCGGCTCCACCATGGAAGCTACCTTTGAGACAGGACCTTCTTGTTCAGGGTCCATTCGAACATCCGAATCTGGTTTCCCTCCAACTGACGGCTTGGAGAATGAACGCTTGATTTTATCAAAGCGTGGGTTTTCAGATTCTGTAATAGATACTCTGATTCAGGCTAGAAAGCCTGTAACTAGAAAAATTTACCATAAAATATGGAAAAAATATATCTGTTGGTGTGAATCTAAAGGATTCCCATGGAACAAGATAAAAATTCCTAAGATTCTATCCTTTCTACAAGAAGGTTTGGAGAAAGGATTATCTGCAAGTTCTCTGAAGGGACAGATCTCTGCTTTATCTGTTTTACTTCACAAAAGACTGGCAGCTGTGCCAGATGTTCAAGCATTTGTTCAGGCTCTGGTTAGGATCAAGCCTGTTTACAGACCTTTGACTCCTCCCTGGAGTCTAAATCTAGTTCTTTCAGTTCTTCAAGGGGTTCCGTTTGAACCCTTACATTCCGTAGATATTAAGTTATTATCTTGGAAAGTTTTGTTTTTGGTTGCAATTTCTTCTGCTAGAAGAGTTTCAGAGTTATCTGCTCTGCAGTGTTCTCCGCCCTATCTGGTGTTCCATGCAGATAAGGTGGTTTTGCATACTAAGCCTGGTTTTCTTCCGAAAGTTGTTTCCAACAAAAATATTAACCAGGAGAGAGTTGTACCTTCTTTGTGTCCGAATCCAGTTTCAAAGAAGGAACGTTTGTTACACAATTTGGACGTAGTCCGTGCTCTAAAATTCTATTTAGAGGCTACTAAAGATTTCAGACAAACATCTTCCTTGTTTGTTGTTTATTCTGGTAAAAGGAGAGGTCAAAAAGCGACTTCTACCTCTCTTTCCTTTTGGCTTAAAAGCTTTATCCGATTGGCTTATGAGACTGCCGGACGGCAGCCTCCTGATAGAATCACAGCTCACTCCACTAGGGCTGTGGCTTCCACATGGGCCTTCAAGAACGAGGCTTCTGTTGACCAGATATGTAAGGCAGCGACTTGGTCTTCACTGCACACTTTTGCCAAATTTTACAAATTTGATACTTTTGCTTCTTCGGAGGCTATTTTTGGGAGAAAGGTTTTGCAAGCCGTGGTGCCTTCCATTTAGGTGACCTGATTTGCTCCCTCCCTTCATCCGTGTCCTAAAGCTTTGGTATTGGTTCCCACAAGTAAGGATGACGCCATGGACCGGACACACCAATGTTGGAGAAAACAGAATTTATGCTTACCTGATAAATTACTTTCTCCAACGGTGTGTCCGGTCCACGGCCCGCCCTGGTTTTTTAATCAGGTCTGATGAATTATTTTCTCTAACTACAGTCACCACGGTATCATATGGTTTCTCCTATATATATTTCCTCCTGTCCGTCGGTTGAATGACTGGGGTGGGCGGAGCCTAGGAGGGATCATGTGACCAGCTTTGCTGGGACTCTTTGCCATTTCCTGTTGGGGAAGAGAATATCCCACAAGTAAGGATGACGCCGTGGACCGGACACACCGTTGGAGAAAGTAATTTATCAGGTAAGCATAAATTCTGTTTTGCTCGGTTTCACCTCAGACCTCTGCAGTTAAACATGATCAGGCAGTGGAATGGAGATTAGTCTCCTCGAATAACCCTGGAACAGGAGACAAGGTACTCTCTTCAATGGTGGTTGTCTCTGGATCATATATCCCATGGGACCTTCTTTCACCGACCTTCCTGGGTGATTCTGACAGACACCAGCCTTTTTTGGATGGGGAGCGGTCTGGGGCTCCCTAAAGGCTCAGAGTATGGACTCAGGCAGAGTCTGTTCTTCCTATAAACATCCTGGAACTAAGATCGATCTTCAATGCTCTTCTGGCCTGGCCTCAGTTGACTTTGGCCCAGTTCATCAGATTCCAGTCGGACAACATAACGACAGTGGCTTAAATCAATCAGGGCGGAACGAGGAGTTCCTTAATGATGACCAAGGTAGCCAAGATAATCCGGTGGGCGGAGGCCCATTCTTGCCATCTGTCAGCAATATACATCCATGGCTGGACAACTGGCAGGCGGACTTTCTGAGCAGGCAGAATTTTTTCATCTGGGAGAGTGGGAACTCCATCCGGAAGTATTCTCCAACCTGATTCTCAAATGAGGTCGGCAGGAGTTAGATCTCATGGCATTTCGTCAGAATGCCAAACTCCCGAGATACGGGTCGAGGTCCGGGGATCCCCAGGCGGAACTGATAGATGCTCTGGTCCTTCAGCCTAGCATATCTATTTCCCCCGTTTGCACTTCTTCCTCGGATCATTGCTCAAATCAAGCAGGAGAAGGCATCAGTGATCCTCATTGCCCCTGCGTGGCCTCGCGGGATTTGGTATGCCGATCTGGTGGACATGTCATCCCTGCCACCTTAGAGACTTCCATTGAGGAAGGATCTTCTCATTCAAGGGCCCTTCCTTCACCCAAATCTAGTTTCTCTGAAGCTAACTGCTTGGAGCTTAACCGCTTATCCAAGCGGGGGTTTTCTGATTTGGTCAGAGACCTTGATTCGGGCGCGTAAGCCTGTAACTAGAAAGATTTACCATATGATATGGCGTAAATATCTCTATTGGTGTGAATCCAAGGGCTACTCATGGAGTAGAGTTAGAATTCCCAGAATTTTGTCTTTTCTCCAAGAAGGTTTTGAGAAGGGTTTATCGACAAGTTCCCTAAAGGGTCAGATCTCTGCCTTATCTATTTTGTTAAACAAAGTCTGGCAGATGTCCCAGATGTTCAATCTTTTTGTCAGGCCTTGGTTAGGATCAGGCCTGTGTTCAAACCAGTTACTCCTCCATGGAGTCTGAATTTAGTTCTTAAAGTTCTTCAAGGGGCTCCGTTTGAGCCTATGCATTCCTTAGATATTAAGTTATCTTGGAAAGTTTTATTTCTTGTTGCTATTTCTTCAGCTTGAAGAGTATCTGAGCTTTCGGCGTTGCAATACAATTCTCCTTACCTTATTTTCCATTCAGATAAGGTAGTTTTAAGTACTATACTAGGGTTCCTTCCTAAGGTTGTTTAAGACAGGAACATTAATCAGAAGATTGTGTCCTAATCCTTCTTCTTAGAAGGATCGTCTTTTGCACAATTTGGACGTAGTCCATGCTTTAAAGTTTTTTACTTACAAGCGACTAAGGACTTTCGTCAGTCTTCTTCTCTGTAATTTTCTCTGGAAAACGTAAGGGTCAGAAAGCTACGGCTCCCTCTTTCTTTTTGGTTGAAGAGTATCATCCGTTTTGCATATGAGACTGCTGGACAGGAGCCTCCTGAAAGAGTTACGGCTCATTCCACTAGGGCTGTTGCTTCCTCATGGGCATATAAAAATGAAGCTTCTGTAGAACAGATTTGCAAGGCTGCAACTTGGTCTTCTCTTCACACTTTTTCAAAATTTTATAAATTTGATACTTTTGCCTCCGCTGAGGCTGCTTTTGGGAGAAAGGTTCTTCAAGCAGTGGTGCCTTCCGTTTAGGTTCCCTGTCTTGTCCTTCCCTTATCATCCATGTACTCTGGCTTTGGTATTGTATCCCACAAATAAGGATGATGATCCGTGGACTGATCGTGTCTTTAAAAATAAAAGAAAAGTTATGCTTACCTGATAAATTTGTTTCTTTTTAGACACGATGAGTCCACGGCCCGCCCTGTTCTTTTAAGACAGGTTGTTCATTTTTGTAAACTTCAGAGACCTCTGCACCTTGGTTTTTCCTTTCTCTTCCTATCTCGGGTCGAATGACTGGAGTGGGACGGAAGGGAGGAGCTATTTAACAGCTCTGCTGTGGTGCTCTTTGCCTCCTCCTGCTGACTGGGAGGTGAATGTCCCACAAGTAAGGATGATAATTCGTGGACTCGTCGTGTCTAAAAAGAAACAAATTTATCAGGTAAGCATAAATTTTCTTTTTTTTTTTTTAGAAGACATCCCAAAGTATTGATCTAGGCCCATTTAGGTATATTTCATGCCACCATTTCACCGCCAAATGCGCTCAAATAAAAAAAATCGTTAACTTATTCACAAATTTTTTCACAAACTTTAGGTTTCTCACTGAAATTATTTACAAACAACTTGTACAATAATGGCATAAATGGTTGTAAATGCTTCTCTGGGATCCCCTTTGTTCAGAAATAGCAGACATTTATGGCTTTGGCGTTGCTTTTTGGTAATTAGAAGGCCGCTAAATGCCGCTGCGCACCACACATGTATTATGTCCTGCAGTGCAGGGGTTAATTAGGGCTTGTAGGGTTAACTTTAGCTTTAGTGTAATAGACCACCCAAAGTATTGATCTAGGCTCATTTTGGTATATTTCATGCCACCATTTCACCGCCAAATGCGATCAAATAATAAAAAAAACATTCACTTTTTCACAAACTTTAGGTTTGGACTTTGGAAAGTCTGCCAGTACTAAAATAATGTCTCTCTCTCTCTCTCTCTCTCTCTCTCTTCTCTCTCTTCTCTCTCTTCTCTCTCTTCTCTCTCTTCTCTCTCTTCTCTCTCTCATAAAAAGAGCCTACATAGCCCTTAATCATGCTATTGAATACAGGTATCTAACTCCTTATAAAGCACCTGTGTGCTTGGCATTAAAGGGATGCTAAACCCAATTTCTTTTACAAGATACGATGAGTCCACGTATTTCATCCTTACTTATGGGATATCACCTCCTGGTCAGCAGGCAGAGGCAAAGAGCACCACAGCAGAGCTGTATATATAGCTCCTCCCTTCCCTCCCACCCCAGTCATTCTCTTTGCCTGTGTTAGTGATAGGAAGAGGCAAAGTGTGGTGTTAGTTTAGATTTCTCTTGTAAGGTGTATCCAGTCCACGGATCATCCATTACTTGTGGGATATTCTCATTCCCAACAGGAAGTTGCAAGAGGACACCCACAGCAGAGCTGTAATATAGCTCCTCCCCTAACTGTCATACCCAGTCATTCTCTTGCAACTCTCAACAAGCAAGGACGTTGTAGGAGAGAGTGGTTAAATATAGCTAGTTTATTTTCTTCAATCAAAAGTTTCTTATTTTTAAATAGTACCGGAAGTTGTGCTATTTTATCTCAGGCAGTAAATAGAGAATCTGCCTGAGGTTTCTATGATCTTAGCAGGTTGTAACTAAGATCCATTGCTGTTCTTACATATGTCTGAGGGGATTACACAGATGAGGTAAAACTTCAGCGAGAGAATGGCACGCAGTTTATTCTGCTATCAGGTATGTGCAGTTATAATTTTTTCTAGAGATGGAAAACACTAGAAAATGCTGCTGATACCGGATTAATGTAAGTTAAGCCTGAATACAGTGATTTAATAACGACTGGTATCATGCTTACTCCCAGGGATAATACCCTTATGATATTTACAATATAAAACGTTTGCTGGCATGTTTAATCGTTTTTATATATGCTTTGGTGATAAAACTTTATTGGGGCCTAGTTTTTTCCACATGGCTGGCTTTATTTTGACTAGAAACAATTTCCACTGTTGTAGTATAAATGCTATAGGACATCTCTAAAGGGCCCAAAGTAGTTTATTGGGGAAGGTAGGGCCACAGCTTGCTGTGGCAGTTGGTTGTGACCGTTTTAAAAAACGTCTATTTCGTTTTTTTGATCTGTTTTTTGAACTAAGGGGTTAATCGTCCATTTGCAAGTGGGTGCAATGCTCTGTTAGCCTATTATACACACTGTAAAAATTTCGTTTGATTTACTGCATTTTTTCACTGTTTTTCAAATTCTGACAAAATTTGTTTCTCTTAAAGGCACAGTACCGGTTTTTATATTTGCTTGTTAACTTGATTTAAAGTGTTTTCCAAGCTTGCTAGTCTCATTGCTATTCTGTATAAACATGTCTGACATAGAAGAAACTCCTTGTTTATTATGTTCAAAAGCCATGGTGGAACCCCCTCTTAGAATGTGTACCAAATGTACTGATTTCATTTTATGCAATAAAGATCATTTTCTGTCTTTAAAAAATGATGTGACTTCAAAATCTAAGCTACTTAACATTCCCTTCAATGGGCAGACCCTATTCGGGCCTGGTTGAAGGAGATTATTGCTGATATCACTGGAGGAAAAGGTCATGCCCTTCCTCAGGACAGGTCCAAATCTAGGGCCAAACAGTCTAATTTTCGTGCCTTTCAAAACTTCAAGGCAGGTGCGGCATCAACTTCCTCTAATAATAAACAAGAGGGAACTTTTGCTCAATCCAAGACGGTCTGGAGACCAAACCTGACATGGGAAAAAAGGTAAGCAGGTAAAAAAAGCCTGCTGCTGCCTCTAAGACAGCATGAAGGAACGGCCCCCTATCCGGGAACAGATCTAGTAGGGGGCAGACTTTCACTCTTTGCCCAGGCGTGGGCAAGAGATGTTCAGGATCCCTGGGCATTGGAAATTATATCCCAGGGATATCTTCTGGACTTCAAAGCTTCCCCCCCAAAAGGGAAATTTCACCTTTCACAATTATCTGCACACCAGATAAAGAGAGAGGCATTCTTACACTGTGTACGAGTCCTAGTTATGGGAGTGATCCATCCAGTTCCAAAGGAGGGACAGGGACAGGGTTTTTACGCAAATCTGTTTGTGGTTCCCAAAAAAGAGGGAACCTTCAGACCAATTTTGGATCTAAAGATCTTAAACAAATTCCTCAAAGTTCCGTCGTTCAAGATGGAAACTATTTGTACCATCCTACCACTGATCCAGGAGGGTCAATATATGACTACAGTGGATCTAAAGGATGCTTATCTTCACATTCCGATACACAAAGATCATCATCGGTTTCTCAGGTTTGCCTTTTAAGACAGGCATTACCAGTTGTAGCTCTTCCCTTGGGATTGGCTACAGCCCCAAGAATCTTTACAAAGGTTCTAGGGTCACTTATGGCGGTCCTAAGGCCGCGGGGCATAGCAGTAGCCCCTTATTTAGACGACATCCTGATACAGGCGTCAAACTTCCAAATTGCCAAGTCTCATACGGACGTAGTACTGGCATTTCTGTGGTCGCATGGGTGGAAAGTGAACGAGGAAAAGAGTTCTCTATCCCCACTCACAAGAGTTTCCTTTCTTGGGACTCTGATAGATTCTGTAGAAATGAAAATTCACCTGACGCAGTCCAGGTTATCAAAGCTTCTAAATTCCTGCCGGGTTCTTCATTCCATTCCGCGCCCTTCGGTGGTTCAGTGTATGGAAGTAATCGGCTTAATGGTAGCGGCAATGGACATAGTGCCGTTTGCACGCTTACATCTCAGACCGCTGCAACTATGCATGCTCAGTCAGTAGAGCGGGGATTACAGAGATTTGTCCCCTCAACTGAATCTGGACCAAGAGACCAGGGATTCTCTTCTATGGTGACTATCTCGCGTCCATCTGTCGAAAGGTATGACCTTTCGCAGGCCAGATTGGACAATTGTTACGACAGATACCAGCCTTCTAGGTTGGGGTGCAGTCTGGAACTCCCTGAAGGATCAGGGATCGTGGACTCAGGAGGAGTCTCTCCATCCATTAAATATTCTGGAACTAAGAGCGATATTCAAGGCTCTTCAGGCTTGGCCTCAGTTAGCAACTCTGAGGTACATCAGATTTCAGTCGGACAACATCACGACTGTAGCTTACATCAACCATCAAGGGGGAACGAGAAGTTCCCTAGAGATGTTAGAAGTTTAAAAAATAATTAGCTGGGCAGAGATTCACTCTTGCCACCTATCAGCTATCCATATCCCAGGTGTAGAGCACTGGGAGGCGGATTTTCTAAGTCATCAGACTTTTCATCCGGGTGAGTGGGAACTCCATCCGGAGGCATTTGCACAACTGATTCATCGTTGGGGCAAACCAGAACTGGATCTCATGGCGTCTCGCCAGAATGCCAAGCTTTCGTGTTACGGATCCAGGTCCAGGGATCCCAAGGCGACACTGATAGATGCTCTAGCAGCGCCCTGGTCTTTCAACCTGGCTTATGTGTTTCCACCGTTTCCTCTGCTCCCTCGACTGATTGCCAAGATCAAGCAGGAGAGAGCATCAGTGATTCTGATAGCACCTGTGTGGCCACGCAGGACCTGGTATGCAGATCTAGTGGACATGTCATCCTTTCCACCATGGTCTCTGCCTCTGAAACAGGACCTTCTACTTCAGGGTCCTTTCAACCATCCAAATCTAATTTCTCTGAGGCTGACTGCCTGGAGATTGAACGCTTGATTTTATCAAAGCGTGGCTTCTCCGAGTCAGTTATTGATACCTTAATACAGGCACGAAAGCCTGTCACCAGGAAAATTTACCATAAGGTATGGCGTAGATATCTTTTTTTGATTCTGGGGGACTGAGTAGCTCAGAGCAGACTGGCCTTTATTTACCATACCAAGTAAGGGGTAATCAACGTGCACAAGGATTTATTTGCATGGGTATTCCCCTCTTTGTTATGTGAGCTGGAATTAAGAAATGCAGCTGTAATGACCGTGGGCTCTTTGTTATTAGCCAGAATGGATGGAGTATGGGCTTGACGCTGGGCATTGTAACCTGGAGTTATTACTCCGGTGGACTCTGCATAATTTTTGCCAATAATAGGCAGTACTCTTTAAGGGGCCACATTGCTTGTTTTTTTTCTTGTCCGGCATTAGGCTTTCTAACATGCTGCTTGTTATTTAGCGGGGTCGCGTTAGTTTGCCGTCCACAAAGGGCGGGGCTTAGCGTTCGTGCGCTTAGCCGCGCAGTTGTTATTACGGATCAGGACGATCAGCAGTGTACCTCGAGGCTCCGGTGTATCCTAAGTCCGCTTGTTTCACCAGCGGTCTTAGGCACGCCGCAAACGCAGTTATAGTCGTTGGCAAGTGGGGACAGGTAGGCGCGAGGTGCAGTTGTGTAATTTCTGTCCCTAAGGCATTCTAACATTCAGAGTGTATATTTATGAAAGACGAGAGTAAAATCGTAGTTTCTAAACGGTTTTTCATTATCGAGTGTTGAGCAACAGCTTCTTATGCTTTAAGTAAAATTTGGACATCTTTATTTTTTAAAGGCACAGTACACTCGTTTTTCAAAGTTTTTTTGTTCTCAGTTATATTAGGCTGATTGGATGTTATTTATGTTTTGAATACATTTCATAATTATCAGTACCACAACCAATATTGCTTTTGCTTATATTTTGTCATGGATAACCTTCAAGACCGTACATGTTCTATGTGTTTAAATGCCAATGTGGAACCCCGTTACTTTTTTGTCCCTCGTGCACTGAGAGGGCATTACAGTTTAAAGAGCAGATTTTCTTTAATAAAAGTATATCTAAGGCGGATGTTTCTCAGACTGATGAGACTCAGAGTATGCCGCAACTTTCTCCCCAAGCGTCACAGCCCTTAACGGCCGCTCCAGCGGCGCCAAGTTCCTCTACAGCTTCTCTGCAGGATATTGCTGCGGTCATGTCATCTACCCTTTCTGAGGCTTTATCTGCCTTTCCGGTGCTCCAAGGCAAGCGCAGTAGGAAGGATAAACTCATGGTCAATACAGCTTTAGATGCTTTAATGGCGATCTCAGATGTGCCCTCCCAGGGATCTGAATTGGAGGATATGGAGGTTCTCTCCGAGGTGGAACTTTCTGACTCGAGAAGTGGCTTACCTCTAACGGATCCAGATGCGGTTTCCTTCAGGTTTAAAGGGACAGTCTACACCAGAGTTTTTATTGTTTTAAAAGATAGATTATCCCTTTATTACCCATTCCCCAGTTTTGCATAACCAACACAGTTATAATAATATACTTTTAACCTCTGTGATTATCTTGTATCTAAGCCTCTGCAAACTGCCCCTTTTTTCAGTTCTTTTGATAGACTTGCAGTCTAGCCAATTAGTGCCTGCTCCCAGATAACTTCACGTGCACAAGCACAGTGTTATCTATATGAAATATGTGAACTAACACCCTCTAGTGGTGAAAAACTGTTAAAATGCAATCTCAAAAGAGGTGGGCTTCAAGGTCTAAGAAATTAGCATATAAACCTCCTAGGTTAAGCTTTCAACTAAGAATACCAAGAGAACAAAGCAAAATTGGTGATAAAAGTAAATTGGAAAATTGTTTAACATTACATGCTCTATCTGAATCATGAAAGTTTATTTTGGCCTAGACTGTTCCTTTAAACTTGAGCACCTCCGCCTGGTATTGAGGGAGGTTTTGGTGACTCAGGACGACTGTGATTCAATTGTGGTTCCTCCAGAGAAATTGAGTAAGTTGGACAGATACTTATAGTTCCCTTCTTATTCGGATGTATTTCCAGTTCCTAAGAGAACTTCAGAAATTATTGTTAAGGAATGGGAGAGACCGGGTATTCCTTTTTCCCCTTCTCCCGTTTTCAAGAAGATGTACCCTATCGCAGACGCCATTAGGGACTCTTGGCAAACGGTCCCTAGGGTGGAGGGAGCTATTTCAACCTTGGCTAAATGAACTACTATCCCTATCGAGGATAGTTGTGCTTTTAAGGACCCTATGGATAAGAAATTGGAGGGTCTGCTTAAAAAAATATATGTTCATCAGGGGTTGCTATTGCAGCCGGCAGCCTGCATTGTTACAGTTACGACTGCAGCTGCTTATTGGTTTGATGCTTTAGAAGAGTGTCTTAAATCTGAGACTTCTTTGGAAGAAATACAAGATAGAATTAAAGCTCTTAAATTAGCTAATTCTTTTATTACAGATGCTTCTTTTCAGATTACCAAATTGACGACTAAGAGTTCAGGATTTTCCATCTTAGCACGCAGAGCTTTATGGTTAAAATCTTGGTCTGCTGATGTGTCATCTAAGTCTAAGCTTTTGGCTATTCCTTACAAGGGAAAGACCCTGTTCGTGCCTGTCTTGAAGGAGATTATTTCTGACATCACGGGAGGTAAGGGTCATTCCCTCCCTCAGGATAAGAAATCCAAACAGAGGGGTCGACAGAGTAATTTTCGTGCCTTTCGAAACTTTAAGGGAACCCCCTCTTCTAAACAGGAAGGTAACTATTCGTAAGCGAAATCTATCTGGAGACCAAATCGGTCTTGGAACAAGGGTAAACAATCCAAGAAGCCTGCTGCTGCTCCCAAGTCAGCATGAAGGGTTGGCCCCCGATCCGGGACCGGATCTAGTATGGGGCAGACTGTCTTTCTTCATCCAGGCTTGGATAAGAGATGTTCAGGATCCCTGGGCATTAGAAATAGTGTCTCAGGGATACAAGCTGGATTTCAGAAATTCGTCCCCCAGAGGAAGGTTTCTTCTTTCTCGATTGTCTGTAGACAAGATAAAGAGAGAGGCGTTCTTACGCTGTGTAAGAGACCTCTCCTCCATGGGAGTAATTTGTCCCGTTCCAATTCATGGACAGGGGTTTTATTCAAATCTGTTCGTAGTTCCCAAAAAAGAGGGAACTTTCAGACCTATCTTGGATCTCAAGAGTCTAAACAAGTTTCTCAGAGTTCCATCTTTCAAGATGGAAACTATTCGGACCATTCTTCCATTGATCCAGGAGGGTCAATTTATGACTACCGTGGATTTAAATGATGCATATCTTCATGTTCCTATCCACAGAGATCATCACAGGTTCCTGAAGTTTGCCTTTCTGGACAAACATTTTCAGTTTGTGGCTCTGCCTTTCAGTCTGGCCAAGGCACCCAGAATTTTCACAAAGGTTCTGGGGTCTCTGCTGGCGGTTCTAAGACCGCGGGGCATTGCAGTGGCGCCTTATCTGAACGATATTCTGATCCTGGCGTAGTCTTATCAGCTGACAGTCTCATACCGACATTGTTCTATCCTTCCTGCGGACTCATGGGTGGAAGGTAAATCTGGAAAAGAGTTAAATTGTCGAACTTTTGGGCCCAAATAGAACAATGTATTAACACTACCCTGAGTACTCAAATTTCTATTACTGCCCCAATGATTTTATTAAACTCAGTCCCAGATACACAATGCGCCTATCGCACAAAATTGCTGCAGTTGATGCTTACATGTGCCAAACGACTCATACCTCGGTTGTGGAAACAACAACACCCCCCCACCTTCCAACAATGGGAAATGGAGCTTACTTATATACTATCCCTTGAGAAGAGACACTACTGTTTTATAGGGAAACAGGATTTCATACTTGACGTTATTTTTCTTTGGGAACAAAGAACTCCATAATATGTAACAGAGGTTGCTACTGTACCATATCACTGACCATTTACATCTACACATAAGTCAGTACACTACCTTCTAACCAAGTTGGACATACATAATGCGAGGGAAGATTTTCTCTCATTTCTCTGCTTCTCCCTTCCGTTCTCTTCTTTTCCCCCTCTGCTTCTTTTTTCTCTTTACTTTCCTTAAAACAGGTCCCTTATCACTATCTCCACTTCCTCCATTAACTCAAATGCTAAATACTCTTAGGTTTATACAGAATACATAATATGTTGATATTTACCATATTTTGCACCGTATAATAACTGTCTGTTTGAGTTATGTATATTTTCTGAAAAATTATTAATAAAAACTTTGAAATTTGAAACAAAAACAAAAATCTGGAAAAGAGTTTGCTAGTTCCACAGACAAGGGTTCCCTTCTTGGGAACGCTAATCGACTCTCTATCCATGAAAATCTTTTTGACGGAGGTCAGAAAATTAAAGATTCTGAACACATGCCGAGCACTTAAGACCAATCCTCGGCCGTCAGTGGCTCAGTGCATGGAGGTAATTGGATTGATGGTAGCGGCAATGGACATTCCGTTTGCGCGTTTTCATCTCTGGCCTCTGCAACTGAACATGCTCAGTCAGTGGAATGGAGATTATACAAATATGTCTCCTCAAATAAATCTATATCAGAGGACAAGGGACTCTCTTCTATGGTGGTTGTCGCTGGATCATCTTTATCAGGGGACATGCTTCTGCAGACCCTCATGGGTGATAGTGACAACTGATGCCAGCTTGTTGGGATGGGGAGCAGTCTGGAACTCTCTATGGGCTCAGGGTGTATGGACTCAGACGGAGTCTCTCCTTCCAATCAACATTCTGGAGTTGAGAGCCATATTCAATGCGCTTCAGGCTAGGCCTCAGTTGGCTTTGGCCAATTTCATCAGGTTCCAGTCGGACATCACAACGGTAGCTTACATCGATCATCAGGGAGGAACAAGGAGTTACTTAGCGATGACAGAAGTATCCAAGATAATACAGTGGGCAGAGTCGCACTCTTGCCATCTGTCAGCGATCTACATCCCAGGGGTGGAAAACTGGGAAGCAGACTTTCTGAGCAGACAGACGTTTCTTCTGGGAGAATGGGAATTCCATCCTGAGATTTTTTCCAGCCTGGTTCTCAGATGGGGCAGGCCGGAGTTGGATCTCATGGCATCTTGTCGGAATGCCAAACTTCCGAGATACGGGTCCAGATCCAGGGACCCCCAGGCCGAGCTGATGCCTTGGCAGTACCCTGGTCTTTCAGCCTAGCTTATGTGTTCCCTCCATTTGCTCTCCTTCCCCCGGTGATTGCTCGAGTCAAACAAGAGAGGGCTTCGGTGATCCTCCTCGCTCCTGCGTGGCCTCGCAGGACTTGGTATGCCGATCTGGTGGACATGTCATCTCGGCCACCGTGGAAGCTTCCATTGAGGAAAGACCTTCTCATTCAGGGGCCCTTCCATCATCCAAATCTAGTTTCTCTGCAGCTAACTGCTTGGAGATTGAACGCTTAATTTTATCTAAGCGAGGGTTTTCTGATTCGGTGATAGATACCTTGATTCAGACACGTAAGCCTGTTACTAGAAAGGTTTACCATAAGATATGGCTTAAATATCTTTATTGGTGCAAATCCAAGGGCTACTCATGGAGTAGGGTTAGGATTCCCAGAATTTTGTCTTTTCTCTAAGACGGATTGGAGAAAGGGTTGTCGGCAAGTTCCTTAAAGGGACAGATTTCTGCTTTGTCTATTTTGTTACACAAGCGTCTGGCAGATGTTCCAGATATTCAGTCTTTTTGTCAGGCTCTGACTAGAATCAGGCCTGTGTTTAGACCAATTGCTCCTCCTTGGAGTTTGAATTTAGTTCTTAAAGTTCTTCAAGGGGTTCCGTTTGAACCTATGCATTCCATAGATATAAAGTTTATTATCTTGTAAACTTTTATTTTTGGTTGCTATTTTTTCTGCTCGCAGAGTATCTGAGATTTCGGTATTACACTGTAATTCTCCTTCTTATTTTTCATTCAGATAAGGTGGTGTTACGTTCAAAACCTGGTTTTCTTCCTAAGGTTGTTTCAAATAACAATATTAATCAGGAAATTGTTGTTCCTTCTTTGTGTCCTAATCCTTCTTCTGCGAAGGAGCTACTGTTAGATAATTTGGACGTGGTCCGTGCCTTGAAGTTTTACTTACAGGCCACTAAGGATTTTCGTCAATCGTCTTCCCTGTTTGTTGTGTTTTCTGGGAAACGTAGGGGTCAGAAAGCTACAGCTACCTCTTTCTTTTTGGCTGAAGAGTATCATCCGTTTTGCGTATGAGACTGCTGGACAGCAGCCTCTTGAACGAATTACGGCTCATTCCACTAGAGCGGTGGCTTCCTCATGGGCATTCAAAAATGATGCTTCTGTTGAACAGATTTGCAAAGCTGCAACTTGGTCATCTCTTCACACTTTTTCCAAATTTTACAAATTTGACACTTTTGCCTGGTCTGAGGCTGTTTTTGGGAGGAAAGTTATTCAAGCATTGGTGCCTTCCGTTTAGGTTCCTTGTCTTGTCCCTCCCTTTTCATCCGTGTACTATAGCTTTGGTATTGTATCCCATAAGTAAGGATGAAATCCGTGGACTCATTGTATCTTGTAAAAGTAAAGGGAAATTTATTCTTACCTGATAAATTTGTTTCTTTTACGATACGATGAGTCCACGGCCCACCCTGTTTTTTCTACCCACCCTGATGAAACGGTCTGGAATAGACTGAGAAACACGTTGCAAAATAAATACTGTTTGTTTAATACCACGACCCGGTATTTTTGCTTCTTTCCACGATCCACTTGTTTTTGAAACAGGACTTTTACCACGGAACCTTTCATACACTGACACTGTCAGTTTTGGAGAAAAGTCTCGGTGGCGTGAGTGGAGCAGGAGAACACCTATCAGCTTGCAGCTCACCTGGTCCGGCCATTGGCCCTAAAAAACGTGGGTGCTACTTTCTAGACGCCTATCTGGATTCCACAGGTCCTCTGGGTGAGACCTCCAGCGTACTGACTGCTGGAATTTGAATGTCAGCCTGCTTTATTGCACCTTATTCATTTAAGGTGCCACTTTCCTTGTGAGTAGTTTTTTGCACATCACTTTTATATTTGTTGTTTTAACGATTCACACTATGTTGGCGCCCCTTGTTTATCTTCCATTCTTTCTCGCATTCAGGAAGGTCAATTCATGGCTACCATAGAGCTAAAGGACTCGTACCTTCATATTCCAATTCACCCAGATCATTACCAGTATTTTCATTTTGCTTTTCTGGACAAGCATTACTAATTCATAGCTCTCCTATTCAGCCTAGCTATGGCTCCCAGGGTTGTTATAAAAGTATTGGGGTCTTTCCGCGCTGTAGGCAGACTACAGGGCATTGTGGTAGCGCAATACTTGGACAACATCTTGGTTCAGGTGCCATCTTAGCGATATCTTACTCAGAAGTTACTCGGGAATAAGATAACTTTTTTTCCCAGGCTTAATGTCCATCCATGTGTCCGAAGATACCAAACCCGAGAGTGAACTTCTTAGGGATCATAGATTCTATCAACATCTCACAGATCAATGCAGGGAGAAGCTTCAGGCTGCCTGTCCTCTACTTCAATCCACTCCTCAGCCTTCAATGGCTCAATGCATGGATGTGGTAGGTCTTATGGTTGTGGCTTTGGACGCTATTACTTTTTGCTTGCTTTCATCTGAGACCTCTACAGTTATGTATGCTCAATAGAATGGAGGTGGAGAACTGGGAAGCAGTTTTTCTGAGCAGGCAGACTCTTCACTCCGGGGAATGGTCTGCACCAGGAGGTTTTTTGCCAGATCTGTTGGCTTTTCGTCTCAATGCCAAACTACAGAGATACGGGTCCAGATCGAGAGATCCTCAGGTAAGGTTGGTGTATGCCTTAGCAGTTCTTGGCATTTCAATCTAGTGTATCTTTTTCTTCTAATTGTTCTGCTTCCTCGAGTAATAGCTCAAATCAAACAGGAGGGCATTTCAGTGATCTTGTTAGCTCCTGCGTGAACTCACAGGCCTTGGTATGCAGACCTAGGACTTAATATTCAAAGATTCTCCAGCTTGGAGAGAAATTGTAGTTCAGACTTCATAAAGGCTGACTTGTCAATAGAAAAAGAGCAGAACTCTTCATCACGGGGAGATCTCTTTTATGTATATGAAGCAGAAACAAGCCCAGTGCAATATAGCACTGCATGATATGAGAGTTTTGTTACACTTACACTGTGCGTTGCTTTTTATATTGCTATACATTTCATATTGAGTCTTTTCAGTATTATTGCATTTAAGCTTTGCACTTTCTCATTTGTAATTTTAATACATTTAAATTTTGATCTAGCATTGATTTGACACATTCTGATTATGCTTTGAAAGTTTCTGTGTTGGCATCATGGTTTCTTTAAAATTACATTGCACTTTGTATTTTCTTAATTGTAAACTGACAATTTCAGAAAGTGGGAACGAAAGGGCAGTTCCCTGGGCTAAACGGGGGAGTTCCCAGGGTATGTCTGAAGCCCTCTTACCAGTCTTGAAAGCATTTTAAACAAGCTGGTCTCACTGATTTGTCTCACCGGCAGTATGCAGGTGAAATTTGCTCAAAATTCACAATGCACTTATTTTAACTAATATAC
>NC_069500.1:663494831-663642331 GCF_027579735.1 Bombina bombina | reverse complement strand
TTTTAGCCACGGACTGAATGTGAGGATTGAAAAAAAGATCTGAGTCAAATGTGACCCCGAGACATCCCGCATGTGGGGTAGGGGTAATGATTGAGTTGTCGACAGTTATAGAGAGATTGGGGGTGGAGATTTTGGAAGAAGGGGGAAAATAAGGAGCTCCATTTTGGAGAGATTTAGCTTGAGCTAGTGAGAGGACATCCACAAAGAGATGTGAGCAAGACAGTTAGTGACACTGGTTAGCAAGGAAGGAGATAGATCTGGTGCAAAGAAGTAGATTTGGGTGTCGTCGGAATACAAATGATATTGTAAACCGTGGGAATTTATTAGGGAACCTAATGATGACATGTAGATTGAGAAGAGTAGGGCAACCAAGGACAGAGCCCTGCGGTACCCCGACAGAGAGTGGTGACACTAAAGGTACGGTTTGAAAGGTAGAAAGAGAACCATGAGAGAGCTGTGTCACAGATGCCAAAGGATTAGAGGGTTAGGAGCAAAAGAGGGTGGTCAACAGTATCAAAGGCTGCGGACAGATCATGGAGGATAATCAGAGAGAAGTGGCCTTTTGATTTTGCTGTGAGTAGGTCGTTAGTAACCTTAACGATTGCTGTCTCTGTGGAGTGATGGGGACGAAATCTAGATTGCAGTGGGTCAAGGAGGGAGTTTAATGTAAGGAAATGGGATAGGCGTGCATATAGTAGTTATTCGAGAAGCTTTGAGGAAAGAGGGAGGAGGAAAATAGGGTGGTAGTTGGATGGGGTGGTTGGATCAAGGAAAGGTTTTTTGAGGAATGGTGTGACCAGTGCATGTTTCAGAGATGAGGAAAATATACCGGTGCTGAGGGAGGGGTTGAACATGTGTGTGAGTATAGGGGATAGGGTAGAAGGGAGAGAGGGGAGTAGCTGTGAGGGGATAGGGTCAAGGGGACAGGTAGTGAGGTTAGAGCGCAGTTTAAGTCCCAAAACTTCTTCCTCAGTAACAGGAGAGAAAGAGCTAAGTTTATGACTATGTGAGTTGTGGTTGATTGCGAGCGTTTGAGGGGGTGAGAGAATAGAATTATGTTGAGAGCTGATTTTGTTTCTGATAGAGTCAATTTTGTTATTGAAGTGGCTGGCAAAGTCTTGAGCTGAAAGTGGAGAACAGACGTTTTGGGTTTGAAGAAAGATTAGAGATAAGAGTAGAGAAGTAATGTTGCTTATAGAGATTAAGGGCAGAATAGTAGGAGTTCAAGATGAATTTGTAATGAAGAAAATCAGCTGAACTCCGAGATTTTCTCCAGTGCCGCTCAGCAGTTCGGGAACATCTGCATAGGTAATGTGTCAGAGGAGTATGCCAGGGATGAGGATGAGTGTGTGATTTCTGAGCTATGGTAAGAGGGGCCAGATTGTCAAGGACGGATGTAAGGGTGGAATTATAGTGGCAGATAGATTGGTCAGGGCAGGAAAAGGAGGAGAAGGATGAGAGGAGAGGTTCGAGGGAATTAGCAAGCTGTTGCTGATCTAATTGCATAATGCTTCTGTGAAGTTTGGTGTGAGGAGTAGGATGAGGGAGAGTTGTAAGGAGGGATGATATGTTGCAAGTGAGGAGATGGTGGTCAGAAAGAGGAAAATGAGAGTTTGTGAAGTTTGAGATAGGGCATCGATAGCTAAAGATCAGGTCAAGGGAGTGACCGTCTTTGTGAGTGGGAGAATCAGTCCATTGTGACAAACCGAAATAGGAAGTGAGTTGCAGAAGTTGTTTTGCAGAGGAGGCAGTGTGAGAGTCAAGAGGGATGTTGAAGTCGCCAAGAATGAGGGCAGGGGTGTCTTAGGAAAGGAAATAAGGTAGCCAGGCAGCCAAGTGATCTAGAGATTGAGTTGAGGAGCCAGAGGGTTGGTATATGACTGCAACACGTATAGAGAGGGGAGAGAATAAGCAAACCATGTGGGTTTCGAATGAGGAAAATGTGAGGAAAGAGATGGGTTGTATTTGTTGAAAGGTGCAATGAGAGGAAAGTAAAATACCTACACCACCTCCTTGTCTATTACTAGACCTAGGAGTGTGGCTGAAGTGAAGACCCCCATGAGACAGAGCAGTAGTGGATGTTGTGTCTAGGGGAGAGAGTCAGGTTTCTGTTAGGGCAAGAAGGTTAAGGGAGCAGTAGATAAAGAGGTCATGTATAGAAGTGAGCTTGTTGCAAACAGAGCGAGAGTTCCAGAGTGCACAAGTGAAAGGGGTAGTGGCTTTAAATGCAAGAGGGATATGAGCAAGGTTGGCAGAGTTTTGTTTTTTGAGTCTATGGGACGGTGCACATGGATGTGCATGGCTAGGCAGTTGTTGGGGACCAGGATTAGGGAGATGTCACCAGCAGTTAGTAAAAGCAAGAGGGAGAGTAACATGAGATGAGATGCAGATTTGCAGTAATGAGACTGTTTTTGAGACGAGGTGCAGTAAGGTGGGTTTAAGAGAGATGGGCTAATAAACAGTGCAGGTGGAGAGCGAGAATGAGTAATTGAATAATGTAGTTTGTTATAGAGACGGGAGGTAACAAAAAGGGATATGAATATATTGAGCATTTTTACAAAAGTGGGAACCAATTAAACACATGACGCAGTATTACAGCAGGCATTACATAAGGAAACAATGAGATACATAGAACATAATATTACAAAAGTACTTGCCTTGTGTCTTGCCCCTTGCCCAATACTTGTTCAATTCTTGTATAATTTGTTCTTAATGCCTAACTTATAAAATGTTCCCTTCAAAAATGTTGTTGTAGCAATGCACAGCCCAAGCTACTGCTAAATATATAGGCAGGGAAGTCAGCTGTGTCCGCTAAATTACTTGATTGATAAATCAAAGACAAATGAAGGGCCAATTTGAAAGTTAGATTCTGTTCTGGTCAGGGTGAGATAAGTTAAGTAAACAGACAGTAAAATTTGGAGGAGTTTGAAACTATGGCATAAGACAGCTATACATTTAAGAATAATAGCAAGTATTGATAAGGATTGATTGATGGCAATTAACAAAACATTAGAAGTAACACATTGGATAACAGTACAACAAATGCAGGACTAAAGTAACAACCTAAAACCATTTGCTCAATATACATATACATGTGCTAAATGAGAGTTACAGGAGAGTGCAGTGAATACACCAGAGTGCAGTGAATAGTTTGCAGATTGACAGGGACTCTATTCATGTACCAAAAGAGAGTTACCGGGGCTTAATTTGCAAAGATTCTGCTTTACAGAAAGGATGGCAGATATATGGAAAAGTACAGATGTAGTATTTACAGAATGCTTTGGATATAAATAATAGAAAAACAAGTGTTTAAGTCATGTCACATAATAACATTGAACCGCACATATCTTGACAATTCTGCAATTTAGGGCACTACATAAAACAACACTTAAAATTAACATCTTAGCCATTTACAAGATGCCACATTATTGTTGAGAATAGAAGGGGCACAGAATATTAGAGGAGATGTGCCAGGTACAGGAATGTGGGGTATGGGTCAGTGGGAGGCAGAGTTAAAGGGATATGAAACCCAAATATTTCAGACAGAGCTAACCATTTAAAAAAAAGTTTCCAATTTACTTCTATGATCAAATTTGCTTCATTCCCATGATATTCTGTGTTAAACAGATACTAAGTACGCATCTGGAGCACTACACATAGCAGGAAATAGTGCTGCCATCTAGTACTCTTGCAAATGGATAAAGTTCTTGCAAAACTGCTGCCATATAGTGCTCCAGAAATAGGCAGGCTCCTAAGCTTACAACCCTGCTTTTCAAGAATAGATACCAAAAGAACAAAGAAAAATTGATAATAGAAGTAAATTAAAAAGTTGTTTAAATTTGCATGCTCTATCTGATTCAGGAAAGAACATTTTTGGGTTTCATATCTGTTTAAAGAGGTTTAGGCAGTGGCAATGGCTAGACAAATCAGTATTAGTAAAATGGCTCTGTTTACCGCTTTCAAAGTACTGTGCACCCCTGAATGATAGCGCTGTGTGATGAAAAGCTTTTCTATACGGGGAGGAATGACCATAATGCTAGTAGCCGTAGATTGTAGCTATATGTTCCTTTATAAGCACCACACTCTCCCAATATGCAAACAGTATGGGATCATTCCAGAAGCAAAATTTTAATTTTATTTTAATTTTATATTTTGGATATACTTAAAGGAACATTAAACCCAAATTTTCTCTTTCATGATTCAGATAGATAATACCATTTTAAACAAATTTCTAATTTATTTCTGTTACCTAATTTACTTCATTCTCTTGATATTCCTTCCTGAAAAGCATATCTAGATAGGCTCAGTAGCTTCTGATTGGTGGCTGCACATATTTGCCTCATGTGATTGGCTCAGCCATGTGGATTGCTATTTCTTTAACAAAGGATATCTAAATAATGAAGCAAATTAGATAATAGAAGTAAATTGGAATTTTGTTTAAAATTGTATTCTCTGTCTGAATCATGAAAGAAAAATGTTGGGTTTAATGTCCCTTTAAAATTGCAGAGTTAAAGAAGAGGTTTCCTTAAAGAATTATCATATTATTCAGAAACAGTGTTTAAGGTACCTGATACATGATTACTTAATAGATATATAGCCATTATGCAGGTCTGACTCTGAAATAGAATTTTCCTGTTGGTGATTAAATACACATGCTATATAATTGATAGTTCTTGTATTGTCAAAGTTGCACAATATATTATAATTATGAAGTTGTAAATGAACTGATGTATTGAAATAAGCTATCATTTTCATAATCTTGATATCTGGAAATATAATTATATTCCTTGGTTTTGTGCTTGCACGCAAGCCTCTGTTGTGAAAGTGCATTGAACATTTATTTAAAACAGATATAGTGACTTAACATAGCATCAGTTTCACTCTGTATTTTTACATGTTTTGATGCAATTGATGGTCTCTTATTTATATTTTAGCGCATGCCATGCTTATATATAGTATCTCTTACCTACTTTTAATGTAGTGTTCTTCCTTCTTCAGGTATTGCAGGTTGTGAGTGCAGGGTTAGGTTACTTATGTCAGTGATATATATTCTGGGTCTGGGTAAAACTGTCCCAAAAAGAAGAGTCAATAGGATATCATATTATAAAGTAAATAATCCTGGCGTATTAAGACACCACTTCTGGATTAACTGCTTTCCCCTCTAGGCCAGCAGTCAAATAAATACAAGTGGCAAAACATTAGTGTAAAGCATGCTCACCACTGCTGAACTTCCCCTCATGCTGGAACAGCTGATGGCGGAACGGAGTCTATATTCGTTTCCTTGCGGCAGCCTCCGTGGAGCTAACCGGAGCTCTTCTGTCCACTTCCAAATGAGAACCAGCATTGCAACTGGCACTCAGCCGATGACGTCATCCGGTCACGTGAGTCACGTGTCTGTGCTGTGGCCAATGGGGTACTTGCCGGCTAAACAGGAGCCATCCGGACCGAATCACACAAAAGACGATAGCAGCAAAAAAAGAAAATTTCGATCCGTCCAGGTATAAAATTCTTTATTAAACAAAGTTAAAATAAAGTACAAGGAGAATCCATAACAAATCTGGATGGAGGTGCTGTGAACAGAAACGGCTTACACACACACACACATATATATATATATATATATATATATATATATATATATATACAATGCACTACTTATGTAAATAAATAAATAGTTATCTATCCCATATTGGCTGTCACATATTATGTGATTCCTAGATTCCTAATAAAATCCACTTGATATTTTATTATAACAACATTTTATAATACAGGATAAACAGTGGATTAAATTAGATAAAAAAGATAGGTGAGTAATTTGATCATAACTATAATACAGTAGGATAAAACTATTTAATAGTATATACACATACAACTAGTGTGTTTAGAGGCTAAAGAGACTCAGGCTATAATCTTACTCTGAGTTAAACCCTAGAGGGACTTGAGTTTTCAGCTTAAAGATCCAAAACATCTCTTGTCTTTCCAGAAGCCTAAGTCTGTCTCCACCTCTCTTGGGTAATCTAACCCTTTCGATTATAAGCCAGGAAAAGGTATCCAATCTGCCATTGTGCCTTTGTACAAAATGTTGTACCAACAGCATTTTTGCCTTACCCACAGATATGGTGGAGAGATGTTTTCATATCCTTGTATTAACATCCCTTGTCGTTAGGCCAACATATTGCACAAAACACGATTTGCAGATTATAAGGTAAATGACATGGTTACATTTACAATTAACACAATTAGAGATAGGAAAGGTGTTATGGGTCACAACAATGTGAATGAATCTGTTACTTCCACAAAATCACAGGGCCTACACCTAGATCTGCCACATTTAAACATACCCTTATGGATTAACCATGATGAATTCCTACTGATGGAATTGCTTGTACAACTTGTACTTATTTGTGAAGGGGCCACATAGTTAACTATAGGTTTTGCCCTTCTGTAGGAGCATCTGATGCCTTTATTGACCACAGGAACCAGAAGATCGTCTGCTGCCAAAAGGGCAAAATGCTTATGTACTATTTTGCAGATGCGTTCATACTGGTTGCTGTAGCCTGTAACGAAAATGACTCCCTCAAAAGGTTTTTGAGTTACAATTTTATCTCTTAAGAGATCAGATATATTTACTCGTTCCCCCTCTTGTTTGGCCTTTTTGATTACAGAATGTTTATAGCCCCTCTCTGACAGTCTATGACTTAATTTGGCAGCCTCCTCGATCAAGGTAATTCTGCCAGAGCAATTTCTTTTTGTTCTTGAGAATTCGCCTTTTGCCACTGCATAGGCCACCTTCTTGGAATTGCAGCTATTAGTTCTTAAAGGGGTGTTCCCTGAAATAGGTTTTCGATAAACACCAGTATTAATAAATCCTCCAATTTGACCAGTTAAAGTCAAATCTAGATAGTTAATGGATTCCTTTCCAAACTCAAAAGTAAACTTTAGACCCAATTCATTACTATTTATCCATTCAATAAATGATCTTGCTAACTCCTCTCCTCTGGTCCAAATAAGGAGCATATCTTCTATATATCTTCTATAGACTTGAATGTACGATCTGAAGGGATTAGTATCTCTAAAGATGTGGGACTCCTCCCAGCAGCCCATGAAAAGATTTGCGTAGGAGGGGGCAAATTTTGCTCCCATCAAAGTCCCACACCTCTGGAGATAGAAAAAAATCAAAGTAATTATGGGTAAGAAGAAATAAGGTCACTTCCAATACATATTTTTGGAATTCATTAGTAAATTCTGTATAGTGACTCAAAAAATGTTTCAATGCTTTTATGCCCAAATCATGCTGGATAGATGAGTATAAAGCACACACATCTATAGTTAGCCAGCTAGACTGTTCGGTCCATTCGAAGTCATTGACAATATTGAGAACATGTTGCAAAACTTTGTCCAGCCATAGTGATAGGTGCTCAAAAAGAGAGCCTATACCGCTCACTATGGGTCTCCCTTGTACATTGACAAGGAATTTGTGGACCTTTGGTAAGTGATGGTAGTTAGGCACTCTAGGATGTTGTACAAAAAAAACTCCATGGTATGTTTCTCAAGAATACCCAATTTAAATCCCTGATCCAAAAGGTGCTTTAATTCTATTTGGAACTTCTGAGTTGGATCTCCACTTAATTTGACATAGTTGTCAGTATTTTCCAACTGCCTCAGGGCTTCAGATATGTATTGGGTTCTATCCAAAAGGACTATGGAGCCGTCCTTGTCTGCATTCCGTATCACCAAATTCTCATGAGATTGTAGTTCTTTTATGGCTTGTCTTTCCATCCTTGACAAGTTTTGTTGTACAGGTTTTGAGTTATTTTTCAAAAGATCAAAATCCTGTACTACCCTCTTGAAAAATGTCTCAAGAATGGGGCCCCTGCTCTGAATAGGATAAAAGTTAGAAGGATTCTTAAAGATTTTAATGCTATGTACACGCTCATCAGAGGGAGAGGCCTGTATTTCTTCCATCTCCAATTGTTCCAATGCAAACATGTCACAGATCTCTTGGAAAGATAATACAGAACCATGGTCAGCAATTTCCAGACTTGAATTTCCCAAACCATTAGGATTATGAGACCCTTGAAAGTGTTTGCATAGAGTAATATTTCTTATGAGTCGATTTACATCTATGATGGTACAAAATATGTCAAAATCAGAAGATGGAGCAAAATTTAAACCCTTAGTCAAAACATTTATTTGCATATCAGTTTATTCAAAACTTGATAAGTTGATTATACTGTTGGTTTGTATTTTCTCTGGGGTTTGTGGCCCCTTAGCTGGTATCTGTCTTACACATATCCCTGGCCTCCTCTCTCCCCTGGATTCACTGACTCCATGGGAAAAACCTAATCCAAAATATGTCTATCACTTTGTAAGCGAGAAATTGGATCTGTCACCACTGGTTGTACCTGACTCGGTTTATATTTACCTAATAATGAATTAGTGTTCTTAGAGGTATTCTGAGGTTGTGGGTTGGGCCTTTAGATCTGTTTTTATCAGATTGTTTCTCTTTTGGTCTAACAGATTGTTCAATTGATAGTAGCGGTTGTGCAAAATTGTTTTTTAGAATCCCAACAAGAATCTGGACACTCTCATCCCCACTTGATGGATACATATCATCAGATGATTCCTCCTCGCTATCAGAATAGGTTACCTGTTTATTTTGCCCCCTGCATCTTGATCTATGTCTACGTGTATGTCTATTTTTGTTTTTATATTGTCTGTTTGTTTGTCTTTGATTTTTGTTCCATAAAAAGACTATTATTATAATCAGATGTATCCCTTATAAATTTTGTATGTTTGGTCTCAATAACCTGATGTTTAACCTCTGCCACAGATCTTTGTAATATGGAAGCAAAGGAAGCAAAATTAAGGTTATCACTGTGATTATTCATTTCAATCTGTAATTTATCAATTTCACTTCTAACAGAGTTAAGCATAGAGTTATTAGTAATTGCATTAATCGCAATGAACAGTCTGACAAAATAGAGTTCCAGGTAGTAACAAAATCCTTATCAGTAACATCAAATATGGGAAATTTTGAGATCCTGAGCCCCCTAGGGATCATCTTAGAACCTATATAACGTTCCATGGTCCAAATGTCCCACTGCAATTTTAGCTCTCTAATGAGCAATTTTTCCATGTTTTCAAACAACTCAGATAGAGAGAAATTAGCTTTATCTTCTTAAAAAAGTTGTGCATGTCATGGATAACACAGTCCCTGGCAGTAGCAGTTAGCAAAGAAAAATACTGTTGCACCAAACCCTCCATTGTAAGGAATATACTGTTTAGGCTGATGGATATCCTATAGAACACAGGGAAGCCAGTAATCCCCAACAGAACAATCTCAAAAAGAAGAGTCAATAGGATATTGAATTATAAAGTAAATAATCCTGGCATATTAAGACGCCACTTCTGGATTAACAGCTTTCCCTTCTTGGCCAGCAGTCAAATAAATACAAGCGGCAAAACGTTAGTGTAAAGCATGCTCACCACTGCTGAACTTCCCCCCACGCTGGAACAGCTGATGGCAGACCGGAGTCTAACAAAAACTATCATAGAAAAGCAAAACAAGACAAATGCGAGGTAGCGCTTAACGGCCATTGACGATATAATCAAAACACATACTTAATAATAAAAGAATCAATAATATTTTTTTAAATATGTATTTAATATATATTATTAGTCCTAAAAATTGGCACCAGTGTCTGTTAAAAACTAAAACATATACATACAAAAAAAATTCAGAGAGACATATCTCCCAAACTATCTAAAATCAGTCCGGTGTAGTATAGGCTGTGACAATAATTTATTTAAGTCACATACCCATCCGAATGTAAAGTGGAAAATAACCCTTATTGCAGGTTTGTTAAGTGCTGTGTCACAGAATGGCCAGATATATACTGTGCACACTTTAAGCTACAGCGTCACAAAAGTTACTTCTTGGTATTTAATATATACTGTTATCCTAGTGACATAGACCATTCTGGTCTGTTAGGGTTTATCCATGATCGCCTATTATACCATGTGGTCTTGTCATGTGATCGCTGTCCGCCAATGAGTGACGTGCCAGTGAACTTGATGAATAGCAGGAATATTAAAATTTCTTTAAACAGTGCGTCTACTATTAACTAAAGTTCAGTCTGCCGGTACCTTAGCAGATTTAAAGGATTATACGGGCGACTCCTTCCACTTCATTTCCAATCTGCAATTTTGCAACAAGTATGGTTCTGTATGGTCCAGCCCAAGTTCTCATCTACTTCACATGTTTTGTAGAGATGTGTAGATAATCCTTTATCCTGTGATGCCTTTCTCAAGCTTTCTCTTCTCAGCTCCTCCCTTCCTTATAAAGCAAGTATTGTTAACTCTTTAATTGCTGCAACAGGTTTCTTGATTTTCTCTGAAACATTCCATTATTGCAGCTAAATGTCTTAACAAGTCTTTTAAATTATTCAAAAAACAGACATCCTTCATCTAAATATGTGATATCTCTCTGACACAAATACATTCAATTATACAAATAAAAAAGTTTTTAGGAATACATAACCTTAATAGGACAAAAATAAATGATTTCAAGTAGAAATAAAGCATAATAAATATTATCTCAGAACTACTGAGCCAAATATAGGGCAAAATAATATCTAAAAAAAACTTTATACTATTATTTTAAAAATATTCAATTTAAATTGATAAGTAGCCCCCATAATAAACCCATCCCTTCTTTGTATTTTCTAAGCTCACTTGGGGCTAGTATGTTTTTAAAGTTTTGTTGCTTTCTTAAAGAACATCAGGGGGTGGGTTCCCAGCCTTCCACCTTTAATTGGATTATGTGCCAGTGTCTATTTATGATCTTCAATAATTTATGTTGTGTAGAATATGTTTTGATAAAGGGTATAGTCAATCTTTCTGGGTCCCCAAAAATATTAGATCTCTTGTTATTCTTTTTTTCTAATAATTTTATCTCTCTGTATTTCTAACTTCTTCTGCTGTTTCTAAAATGATGTCTACCTCATACTAGTGATGTCACGAACCTAAAATTTTGCGTTCGCGAAGGCGAACTTCCGCAAAAGTTCGCGAACCGGCGAACCGGGCGAACCGCCATAGACTTTAATAGGCAGGCAAATTTTAAAACCCACAGGGACTCTTTCTGGCCACAAAAGTGATGGAAAAGTTGTTTCAAGGGGACTAACACCTGGACTGTGGTATGCCGGAGGGGGATCCATGGCAAACTCCCATGGAAAATTACATAGTTGATGCAGAGTCTGGTTTTAATCCATAAAGGGCATAAATCACCTAACATTCCTAAATTGTTTGGAATAACGTGCTTTAAAACATCAGGTATGATGTTGTATCGTTCAGGTAGTGTAAGGGTTTTGTTTTTTTAAATGTACACTACTGTTTTAGCAGATATGACTTGCACTGGTGTGACACTGTGCCCCGGCAGGACCTGGAACGCACACGTGTGAAGGAAAATGACTGCTATTATTTCAAATTAAAAAAAGTTTTTTTTTTTTTTAAATGTACACTACTGTTACACCAGATATGAGTGGTGGCACTGGGCAAGTAGGCACAGTATATGCTGTGAGCCTGAGCTGGCAGGCAGGCTGCAATTAGATTACACAGGGAAAAAAAAAAAAAAAAGCAGACTGATGTTCTAGCCCTAAAAAGGGCTTTTTGGGGTGCTGTCCTTACAGCAGAGATCAGATGAGTCCTTCCGGACTGTAGTGGACACTGAATACACTAGCCTAGCTATCGATTTCCCTATTAAATCAGCAGCAGCTACACTGTCCCTCCTCTCACTAAGAATGCAGGCTCCGAATGAATCTAAAATGGATGCTGTTCAGGAGGTGGGAGGGTCTGGGAGGGAGTGTCTGCTGCTGATTGGCTGGAATATGTCTTGTGACTGTGAGCTACAGGGTCAAAGTTTACTCAATGATGATGAATAGGGGGCGGATCAAACATCGCATATGTTCGCCGTCCGCTGCGAACGTGAACATGCTATGTTCGCTGCGAACTATTCGCGGCAGAACTGTTCGCGACATCACTACCTCATACCCCTTTTCTTGAAATCTTTTTATTAGTACCTTTGATTGTTCGTCATACCCTGCAAAGTCAGAACAGTTCATTCTGATTCTTAATAGTTGACTCTTGGGAATGTTTTTTTTTCCCACTGTTCATGGTTGCAGCTTTTACAGTCAATATAATTGTTTGAGTCTACCTTTTTAAAGTATGTTGTAGTTGTGATTTCATCTTCCATAATCTGTATTTCTATATCCAGAAATTGATTTTACATTTACTATACTTGTGAGTAAACCTCAGTCCAAAACTATTCAAATTCAAATCTTCTATATAATCATTAAGGAGCTTGTGGTCACCTTTCCATATAAAAAAACATATAATCTATATAGCGCATGTAGAGCACAAGGTTCGCACCCCAAGGTGTATGGCTAAAGCAATCATATAACTATCACATTCAAAGGATCTAAAGGTTGTTGATATTATGGCTTAGGTTTGACAGAAGATATGAGAAAGTTTTCACAAATGTAATAACATAACATACACTGATACATTTTGTTATACTAATATGGATTCTAGAATTAGATAAGTATATTAATAACAGGACAGAAATTATTCTTAGGTAATGACAAGAGCAACTGAGGTTGTAACCTAAGAGTGTCAGTTCAATCTGGACCAGTAAACAAGGCTCCTGTATGCTGGTTAAGATACCAATAATAGATGATTAGATTCAGGTTAGCAGGTTTTATACAGTCAGCTAGATAAATTAAAGTATCAGAAACTGGTGTGCAGGTATCCAGCACTTACGCTCAGTAGGTACAGAAAGAGTTTTGGCCTGTAGATAATACAGGCAGTTTCAATAAGATAGTGTTGAGAAACAAATTTTTTGTATGAACAGAGGTATAACCGTCAGCACAGGCTAGCAAGCACACAAAAAATAGAGGCCAACAAGAATACAGGTAGAAGAGGCTATCAGGATATCCAGACAGCTGTGACCAGTAGAAACAGAGGAATTATTAGTCATCAGGATGTACAGATATTGGTGGCCAGGGAAAAAATAGACAGTGGTTTGCAGGATACCCAGGCAGTAGCAATTAGCATAAAATCAAAAAGTAATGATTGACACTAACACAAGCAGTAGTAGTATTTAAAAGTAACTTAGTAGAGGTGTATACATTGAGGCCTATTTATCAAGTCATCAACTGCAAATACGCTGGAATTCCGCAGCGTAATTGTGGAGAGCCTGATTCCCCTTAGTTATCAAAGCCTACAGACCGGCAAAAGTAGAATTTTGTGGCGTAACATACGATCCGCTGGACTCAGTCCGACACAGATCGATGCTTACGTCACTACAGATGTTCCGAATGCAAATTCGGCACTATCTGACTACTTTTGCTAGTTAACAAATAACTACCAGGTACTCTCGCCACTATTCTGGCCTGGAGGCCGCGGATGCCATAGGAATCAATGGGAGTCTAAAAGCAGCGAAAGCTTATGTTCGCTGCTTCCCGATATCCCATTAATTCCTATGGGAGAATAAAAGTTACGTTTACACCTAACACCCTAACATGTACCCAGTGCTAATTTCGTCGACTAAAACTAGACTAAAATGACTATAAAACTAAAGAAATTCTGATGACTAAAATACGACTAAAACTAAAATGACATTTTAGTCAAAAGACTATGACTAAAACTAAATCAAAATTTGCTGACAAAAACATTTTATGCAAGGTGTTATAATCAATCCATATCCAATTACTGCTCTTTTGTAAAATTTACGAAACTTAATTTTATTAAATTTTAAGATATATAAAGACATGTTATATACCACAACAGTTAAATCTGTTAAATTTGTATTGCATGTTCAAACCTTAATACCATAAATAAAAACAGGTTAATAAACCTTTACTCCAGGAGTATATAATGAGTTTGGAAGTTCTAGAGCAGTGCTAATATCGTTGCCGAAAATTTTTAAAATTTGTGAACAATCAATTGATTCTTCCTATAGAAATAAGCATAACCCACGAATAATGGTTTAAGTTATGCTGTGCCTGTGCTAGCTGCAGAAACTTTTTGCTGTGTTGAGCTACTTGATTCTTGTTTTAATTATTAACAGAGAACTGTTAAAAGTTTTTATATTGGGTAATATGTGCAATACAGCCAATACAGTTTACAGTTTTGTTTTTTTATATTTTAAATTTGCACGTCTGTTTATGAAACTTGGTTTTATTTAATTTTAATTTTAATAAAGATGTTACATATCACAACGGCTAAATCTGTGTCTGTATTACATATATAAACCTTAATACCATAAATATTAACAGGTGTTATGTTTACTCCTGGAGTATATAATCAGTTTGTAAATTATAGATAAATGCTTAAATAATGCATTACACTTTAACTAAACCCCTTAGATTTTAGTCGACTAAAATCTACTGGAGATTTAGTCGACTAAAATCTACTGGAAATTCAATCGACTAAAACTAGACTAAAACTAAAACAATTCAGATGACTAAAAGACGACTAAAACTAAAATGGCATTTTAGTCAAAAGACTAAAACTAAGACTAAATTGGGGGGCGGAGCCAACTGCTGGATCGGCAGGACGTGAGTTGCAGGAGCTCCTCCAATATTTCTAGTTTAATAATATATAATATATTCCTGCGAGGAGAAAAAGCTATTCCCTAAGACTACTTAGGTCCAGGCATATATTTACTAGGTTCATGAGCTTTTGTTGTCATTTCGTTCCTCACCAACTCTATCCACGGTGGCCACGAGGAGATTTATATACTACGCCATTACTGTAGCCACGGCATTCTTTCTGATTCAACCTAACTAACTTTGGACCCTAAGTGACTGATCCCCTCATTTATTCTAACGGAAGTTGCCAAGTTCAGATTGCCCATGGATGAGATTTCAACAATACTATATACCCTCCTGGTAGACTTTGAGAAAACGTTGCTACGGGAGCTTGACTATGCTTTGAAGGATACCAGCTTAGAACCTGCTATGGCGCCGGAGGCATTGAAAGGGGACCAGCTGTCAAGCACTCGAAGCCCTGAAATCTTTTCTGCACACTATCCGTATATACCGGATGGCACAACAGATTTGACACCAACCCTTCACTGCTCAGTGACCTCTCATTTCCTCCCGATTGAATGTTCCTTGGGGGATGCGGCCGAACCCCAGGAGCAGACATTACATTTACAGTGCTACTGTTGGAAGGACCTTTCAGAGATCCATATTACAGAAGCAGGACTAGGCGATTGGGGAGAGGTACCTAGCAATTTGAATGTGCTGAGCGTCAGTCCGGAGCTGCCTACAAAAACCCTGGTCACCTCATATAGGAATTTACAGCAGGGCACTATCCGATATGCATATGAGACAAGATGCGGAGCTGGACTTTTGGAAGCCTGGAATAAATCTGTTGGCAATGTTTGGAGACGTAAGTCACCTGTGCTTGAGAGAGATTGTTTCATTACAGGGTCACACCGCCACAGGGTATACATGTTAAGTGAAGCAAGCCCACTGACTGAGGCAATCACGCAGAACAGACTTGGCATAGGATAAAAAAAAAAAACACGTTAATATGACTGCTTATCAAGTCTCTGCAAACGGGCAAGATCTATATTTGCAAGACTCATATGCCTAAATTTAACATTACATGGTTTTTCTTTTTGTTTTGTTTTTGAGAATATGTATTGATCTGCGTGAGACTCTTATATGGGGACCTTTGATCTTCATATGTGCTGTTAGTATACAGTTACCCCTAGCTCTTGCTGAAGGCTCTAATAATATATATGGACTTTAATACTACTTTTCTTGTACCTCTCTTTGAGAGATATTGGCACTGTTAGGCAAATTATGTTTGTATTACTGTACTTAGTTGTAGGACATACTGTAAATTATTTCTATTCGACCAGGATATTCTGTATTTAATGTGTTACTGTCTAGTCACAGCCATGTCCACCAATAATACGTTAGAGCTGCTGAGAATGTATTGTTTAAACTTGATGTTTTCTTACTTTTAGGTTTATGTTATCTTGATGAGCTGCCTTTACCTGCACCATCTAAATATTTAATTTATGTTGAAGAGATATAAATCTCAGCTGTATGTAATGGGTTGATATGCATCTATTTACACCTTAGTTTGGAGCCATCCTCACTTCTAGACCAATTAATCCAAATACAATACCCTTTAGATATATTGTTCATAACATAAGATTGGGCATACAAGTCAGTCAGATGTTTGGATATAGAGAGAAGACTTGAGGGGTGTTGCCCCATGTACTCAAGATACTGGAAATAGAGAAAGCAGCTTATATTATACATGGGAATATATTTCTCTACTGCTTGTTTGTTGTCCATAATGAATCATGCTGCATTTTGGCGTGCAATTGTACTAATAGCTGGTTATTCTCATTCAATGCAGGTCGCATTATTATACAACACATGTTGCGAACTTCCCTATTTTTTTTTTGCAGATATAATTGCCACTCACATTATATATTTATAAGTATAAACTGACATATTGGCGAAGCACATGTACTGATACCTTGTTCACAATTTAGGCTTCTTTTACCCCCTAAGATAACGTGAGATAGATAACATACCTATGTATTAGCTGGACTTTATTTGATATATATCTTAACAATCCTACTTTATAATATGTTTAGCCTATGTCCAGATACTTGCTTTATACGCCTACAATATGGAGACGCAGCAGCTTTAGTTAATTCTATTGTTTTATATGTGTTTCCCCTAGTTATAGTGCTGAGATATAGATTACGATTGGCCAACATATCGATAAGAACCACAAATAGGATTGCACACCCCTATCTTCCTAGGATTATAATTTCTACTATTTTGGCTCCGCCCTCCCTTAGTTTTTGTTTATTAGATAAACAAAAGAACGTAGATTCCACAGAAATTTCCCTGTTACTTGCTTTATATTTCTAAGTGTTTACATGCCTGCCTTCTAACTAATACTGAGCTTAATAATTTACCTAGGGTCAGACTCTCCTGCTTGGGGGAGAATTAAATGTTAATATAGATGTAGTATAGATTTTGGATGAAATTCGCCCAGCCCTACATACACTCCTAGTACTAGTCCAGGTCCAACTCTACTATCTTATACTCTTTGTTTTTAGTTGGTTTTTATATTACTAGGCTCCGCCCCCCCCCTTTTTGGAGCTTATTTATTAAGCTAAGGGACACAGATCCCATCGATGACCCCCTAAAAACTACATAAGAGTTCTTCATTATAGTTATGTTTGATATACTTTTCTATAATATACGTATATGTTTATAGTCTGGAGGACCCAAAAAGGGCCCTATAGGTTGTTAATCCAAAAAACTTGAGGTCAGTTTTTCTGTTCTTTTAACCACACAGGAAGCATTACAATTTTACACATTATCTTTGACTATTTGTTCTGTAACACTTATTGTTTTTGAAATGTAAGTTTTCATTAATGATTCAAAATATGGCATGTCATGCTTACTGTATATGCTGTTATATACTTTTGACAATTGCCCTTGCGGGTTAAGGGCCTATGTCTGTGGTTACTATGCTCTGTATTGTTTTATTATTTACCTCAATAAAAATATTTAAAAAAAAAACAAAAAAAAAAACTAAGACTAAATTGAAATTTCCCGTCAAAATTAACACTGCATGTACCCCGAGTCTAAACACCCCTAATCTGCTGCCCCCTACACCGCCGCCACCTACATAATGTTATTAACCACTAATCTGCCGCCCCGCCACCGCCACCACCTACATTATACTTATTAACCCCTAATCTGCAGTCCTGACAACGCCGCCACCTACATTATACTTATTAACCCCTAATCTGCCATCCCCTACACCGCCGCAACCTACATAAAGTTATTAACCCCTAAACCGCCAGCCCCCCACATTGGCATAAACTAAATTAACCTATTAACCCCTAAACCTAACAACCCACTAACGTTATATTAAATATTAACTCATCCCTATCTTATAATAAATTTAAACTTACCTTTAGATTTAAATTAAACTATATTAAACTATTAATTAACCTACCCTAACTATTATAATAAAATTACATTAAACTATATTAAATTAATAATTAATCTAACCTAACTTTTATACTAAAATTACATTAAACTATATTAAAATAAAAATTAATCTAACCTAACTTTTATACTAAAATTACATTAAATTACAAATTAAATTAACTATATTATATATTTAAACATCTAACCCTGCTCAAATAATTTAAATCTACACTAAAAAATTACTAAGTTACCAAAAACTAACAACTAAGTTACAAAAAATAACAACAAACACTAAGTTTCAAAAAATAACAAACACTAAGTTACACAAAAAAATAAACACTAAGTTACAAAAAATAAAAAAGAAATTATCAAAGATTTAAACTAACTACACCTAATCTAAGGGCAATAGAAGACAAAGTCCGGAGCTGCATTTAAAACTTATCTTAGCTTTATTGAATAATACTTAAAAGCGGTACATGATAAGACATACAAACATGCCCTTAGTATCCAAAGCTTACGCGTTTCGGCTAAGCTGCCATACTCATAGCTTCCTACCCACCCTCTCACTAATGGGCTATTTAAGAGAAGTAAAACCAATTGATTGGCTAGGGTTCCATGTTTGAATTTAACTATTTAATTGCTGAACAAGTGTAGCTGAAGTATAACTTGACTGATTAGCCCTGTATTTCTAAAAATAGCTAAACACTTTACCTTTACAAATTTCATGACACACTTATACAAAAATAACAACAATCCCACTAGTTTGGATTAACAATAAATAAGTGAAATTGATACAAATGGCTGCAATAAACAACACACAAATAAATAACACACAATGCAGTACAACTTAGTTAATTGCAGAGTTCATATATTTCCAATAACTGTATGGATCCATTAAAAACATAACAGAATTGTTACTTGATACAGGAAAAATCATTTAATCCATTTTCTTAGTATCCCCTTCACTTTTACTGGTACTGGATCCTGCCCAAATCTAGCGCAGTATGGATAAATGAACCTGTACTTGCCAACTGATACATAATATTTAATTACTATTCTGCTTACTTAAATGCGTTATTCACTCAAATAAAGAAACACATAAATAACCATATCAGTTTACCACAACCAAACATGGGATCTATTGAATATGGTAGTAGAAAAACATCTACAATTGAAATTATGAGATTCATCAATTTGAGTGATGCTTATTTTTAATTGCTATTTCCAATTAAATTGTTGCCAAAATATTTAAGTATCTAATGTACTTGGAACAACTGTTTCAGATCTGAAATACAGAAGAATTTTTTGAGAATACAATCTTAATCTTAATAATAGGGAGACCAAATACTCAACAGGACTCCCAAAAATATCAAATTAGTGCCTCAAACATATTCCTGTTTAAACTGACCAGTTAATTCCAAAAATTAATAAGATCATATGACGAGTTTAAACCTTTGGTCTGTAGGTGTCCAGAGAGACACGTGCACGCATTAGGGAACACCTCTCAGATATTAAAACTGATGTCCTGACTACCCCCTAGTGCAACATTTCAATCAAGTCCATAATAAACAAGTGGAGAGCTTTAAATGGACTATCATTGAAATAGTGAGTACGACCCAAAGAGGGGGGGATAGAAATCAGGCATTGGCGAAACAGGAGGTGTTCTGGATTTTTCACCTAAAGACCAGACATCCCAAAGGTTTAAACTCGTCATATGATCTTATTAATTTTTGGAATTAACTGGTCAGTTTAAACAGGAATATGTTTGAGGCACTAATTTGATATTTTTGGGAGTCCTGTTGAGTATTTGGTCTCCCTTTTATTAAGATTAAGATTGTATTCTCAAAAAATTCTTCTGTATTTCAAATCTGAAACAGTTGTTCCAAGTACATTAGATACTTAAATATTTTGGCAACAATTTAATTGGAAATAGCAATTAAAAAATATGCATCACTCAAATTGATGAATCTCATAATTTCAATTGTTTTTCTACTACCATATTCAATAGATCCCATGTTTGGTTGTGGTAAACTGATATGGTTATTTATGTGTTTCTTTATTTGAGTGAATTACTGATTTAAGTAAGCAGAATAGTAATTGCAATGTTATGTATCAGTTGGCAAGTACAGGTTCATTTATCCATACTGCGCTAGATTTGGGCAGGATCCAGTACCAGTAAAAGTGAAGGGGATACTAAGAAAATGGATTAAATGATTTTTCCTGTATCAAGTAACAATTCTGTTATGTTTTGAATGGATCCATACAGTTATTGGAAAGATATGAACTCTGCAATTAACTAAGTTGTACTGCATTATGTGTTATTTATTTGTGTGTTGTTTATTGCAGCCATTTGTATCAATTTCACTATTTATTGTTAACCCAAACTAGTGTGATTGTTGTTGTTTTTGTATAAGTGTGTCATGAAATTTGTAAAGGTAAAGTGTTTAGCTATTTTTAGAAATACAGGGCTAATCAGTCCAGTTATACTTCAGCTACACTTGTTCAGCAATGAAATAGTTAAATTCAAACATGGAACCCTAGCCAATCAATTGGTTTTACTTCTCTTAAATAGCCCATTAGTGAGAGGGTGGTTAGGAAGCTATGAGTACGGCAGCTTAGCCGCAACGCGTAAGCTTTGGATACTAAGGGCATGTTTGTATGTCTTATCATGTACCGCTTTTAAGTATTATTCAATAAAGCTAAGATAAGTTTTAAATGCAGCTCCGAACTTTGTCTTCTATTGCAACTATAAGCCTACTTCCTTACGGAGTTTCTGCAGCTGGTGGATCCATGGAGGCTTAATCCACAAGGTGAAGTCTGTCCACACATTCTACCGTTCATACCGGATTGCTGTACAAAGTTTCTCACCGGACATCGCTTTCTCTCTCCCCCCCTCACAAGCCGGCTACAGTCCGTGACGTCATCACTCTGAGTCCTGGGGTGTTTGGGCAGACGCCAGTGCAGCGTGTTGTGGCTGCTTGCTTGTGGGAGCGCACTCCAAGCAATGATATGGCGGATCGCAGAGAGCCTAGGAGATTAGGTCTCCCTAACGGCTCTCCACCAAGCAAGAGAAGGAAGGCCGTGAAGAGAGGGTAAGTCTTAGTGGGTATAGCGGGGATTCCAAAGTTCGGATTTGAACAGCTGTGTGGCTTCATAGAGTGGTGCAACTAGCACAGAGGAAATAGATTTCAATCAAATAGGAGGCTCCAAAGTGGTTCATAAGGGGTCTCCCCTTCATTGGGGTTTTTCTTTGACCTAATCTAAGGGCCCTATGAAAATAAAAAAGTCCCCCCAAAATAAAAAAACCCTAACCTACAATAAACTACAAATAGAACTTAAAAGGGCCTTTTGCGGGGCATTGCCCCAAAGAAATCAACTCTTTTACCTGTAAATAAAAAAATACAAATACCCCCCCAACAGTAAAACCCACCACCCACACAACCAACCCCCCCAAATAAAAACCTAATCTAAAAAAACCTAAGCTCCCTATTGCCCTGAAAAGGGCATTTGGATGGGCATTGCCCTTGAAATGGCATTTAGCTCTATTGCAGCCCAAGTCCTAATCTAAAACTAAAACCCACCCAATAAACCCTTACAAAATCCTAACACTAACCCCAGAAGATTTACTAACAGTTTTGAAGATCCGACACCCATCCTCCAAGAAGCCGGGAGAAGTCCTCAACGAAGCAGCTGAAGTCTTCATCCAAGCCTGCAGAAGTCTTCATCCAGACGGCATCTTCTATCTTCATCCATCTGGCATGGAGCGGATCCATCTTCAAGACATCCGATGCAGAGCATCCTCTTCTTTACATTAAATACCGACGAATGAAGGTTCCTTTAAATTATGCCATTCAAGATGGCGTCCCTTAGATTCCGATTTGCTGAATTCTATCAGCCAATCTGAATTAAGGTTGACAAAAACCTATTGGCTGATGCAATCAGCCAATAGGATTGAGCTTGCATTCTATTGGCTGATTGGGATAGATTAATTTTTATTTCAATATAGTTTAATGTAATTTTATTACAATAGTTAGGGTAGGTTGATTATTAATTTAATATAGTTTAATTTAAATCTAAAGGTAAGTTTAAATTTATTATAAGATAGGGATGAGTTAATATTTCATATAAAGTTAGCGGGTTGTTAGGTTTAGGGATTAATAGTTTAATTTAGTTTATGGAGATGTGGGGGGCTGGCGGTTTAGGGGTCAATACATTTATTTAGTTGTGGTGGGCTCTGGGAGCGGCAGGAAAGGGGTTAATGACTTTATTAGAGTGGCGGTGGGCTCTGGGAGCGTCAGGATAGGGGTTAATGACTTTATGTAGGTGGCGGCGGTATAGGGGTGGCAGATTAAGGGTTAATAAGTATAATGTAGGTGGATGTGGGCTCCGGGAGTGGAGGAATAGGGGTTAATAACTTTATTAGAGTGGCGGTGGGCTTCGGGAGCGGCAGGATAGGGGTTAATGACTTTATGTACGTGGCGGCGGTATAGGGGTGGCAGATTAGGGGTTAATAAGTATAATGTAGGTGGCGGTGGGCTCCGGGAGCAGAGGAAAAGGGGTTAATAACTTTATTAGAGTGGTGGTGGGCTCTGGGAGCGGCAGGATAGGGATTAATGACTTTATGTAGGTGGCGGCGGTATAGGGGGTGGCAGATTAAGGGTTTATAAGTGTAATGTAGGTGGCGGTGGGCTCCTGGAGGGGAGGAATAGGGGTTAATAACTTTATTAGAGTGGTGGTGGGCTTCGGGAGCGGCAGGATAGGGGTTAATGACTTTATGTACGTAGCGGCGGTATAGGGGTGGCAGATTAGGGGTTAATAAGTATAATGTAGGTGGCGGTGGGCTCCAGGAGTGGAGGAATAGGGGTTAATAACTTTATTAGAGTGGTGGTGGGCTCTGGGAGCGGCGGTTTAGGGGTTAATAACTTTATTTAGTTACGGCGGGGTCTGGGAGTGGCGGTATATGGGTTAAACAGTTTAGTATAGTGTGGGTGCTTAGGGACAGTATACAAATAAAGCTTGAAAGGGCATTTAGCTCTATTGCAGCCCAAGTCCTAATCTAAAACTAAAACCCACCCAATAAACCCTTACAAAATCCTAACACTAACCCCAGAAGATTTACTTACAGTTTTAAAGATCCGACACCCATCCTCCAAGAAGCCGGGAGAAGTCCTCAACGAAGCAGCTGAAGTCTTCATCCAAGCCCGCAGAAGTCTTCATCCAGACGGCATCTTCTATCTTCATCCATCTGGCATGGAGCGGATCCATCTTCAAGACATCCGATGCGGAGCATCCTCTTCTTTACATTAACTACCGACGAATGAAGGTTCCTTTAAATTATGCCATTCAAGATGGCATCCCTTAGATTCCGATTTGCTGAATTCTATCAGCCAATCTGAATTAAGGTTGAAAAAATCCTATTGGCTGATGCAATCAGCCAATAGGATTGAGCTTGCATTCTATTGGCTGATTGGGATAGATACATTTTTATTTCAATATAGTTTAATGTAATTTTATTACAATAGTTAGGGTAGGTTAATTATTAATTTAATATAGTTTAATTTAAATCTAAAGGTAAGTTTAAATTTATTATAAGATAGGGATGAGTTAATATTTCATATAAAGTTAGCGGGTTGTTAGGTTTAGGGGTTAATAGTTTAATTTAGTTTATGGAGATGTGGGGGGCTGGCGGTTTAGGGGTCAATACATTTATTTAGTTGTGGTGGGCTCCGGGAGCGGCAGGAAAGGGGTTAATGACTTTATTAGAGTGGCGGTGGGCTCTGGGAGCGTCAGGATAGGGGTTAATGACTTTATGTAGGTGGTGGCGGTATAGGGGTGGCAGATTAAGGGTTAATAAGTATAATGTAGGTGGCGGTGGGCTCCGGGAGTGGAGGAATAGGGGTTAATAACTTTATTAGAGTGGCGGTGGGCTTCGGGAGCGGCAGGATAGGGGTTAATGAATTTATGTACGTGGCGGAGGTATAGGGGTGGCAGATTAGGGGTTAATAAGTATAATGTAGGTGGCGGTGGGCTGCGGGAGCAGAGGAAAAGGTGTTAATAACTTTATTAGAGTGGTGGTGGGCTCTGGGAGCGGCAGGATAGGGGTTAATGACTTTATGTAGGGGGTGGCAGATTAAGGGTTTATAAGTGTAATGTAGGTGGCGGTGGGCTCCGGGAGTGGAGGAATAGGGGTTAATAACTTTATTAGAGTGGCGGTGGGCTTCGGGAGCGGCAGGATAGGGGTTAATGACTTTATGTACATAGCAGCGGTATAGGGGTGGCAGATTAGGGGTTAATAAGTATAATGTAGGTGGCGGTGGGCTCCGGGAGTGGAGGAATAGGGGTTAATAACTTTATTAGAGTGGTGGTGGGCTCTGGGAGCGGCGGTTTAGGGGTTAATAACTTTATTTAGTTGCGGCGGGGTCTGGGAGTGGCGGTATATGGGTTAAACAGTTTAGTATAGTGTGGGTGCTTAGGGACAGTATACAAATAAAGCTGGGAAAAAGCCGAAGAGCAGCAAGATTGATGACTGTTAGTTAACAGTTAATGCTACTGAGGATATTTAAAATAGAGAAGTGGTGAGTTTGCTGAGATTTTTGCAAGTTGGATCTGGGATCAAACTTAGACCTGCTCAGTGGTAGTCTACCACTGAGCAATGGGAGAATTTGGACTGTGGGAGAATTATTGAGTGGTTAACCTAGGTTGAGGGAATTGTTTGTCTAGCACACGTTATCCCCAGGTGTGTTGGGCTCTCTTGTTAACCCTCTATAAAAGCATGGTTCTCTTCTGCCACTGTGCTCTGACATTATATGTATGTACCTGCTCTGAAGATTATCTGTATTGCTACCTGTTTTCCAGACCTCAGCTCACAACTTTCTATCTTGGAAGAAGTGTACTTGTTGCTGCATCTTCTTCTGACTCTTTTTTAGTATCACGTTTTGAATATCCTACCTGCTGCAGTCTTTTACCCACTTTGGATTTCCTTTTCTCCTGCTGTTGACAGTGGTTTGTCAGTAATCAATTTTTTGTCTGTCAAATAAATCTAAACCTGTGCTTTTACTTGCTGTTGTAATATCTTTGGTTATGGATCTAAGTCTATGGGGCCGATTTATCAAGGGCCAAATGGCCCCTGATGCCCCTTTTTCTGCGCTAGCCTCAAGGCTTGCCGGAAACATCAGTTAAGAGACTGCAGACATCAATCAGATGACACCTCCTGCTAGTGGCCGATTGACCGCAAATCTGCAGGATCATGTCAGACAGACAGTTGATAAATCGGCCCCTAAGGGTAAGAAAGAGGCCTTCACCCCTTCTAACAATCTGGTCTCTGAGCCACTGACTCTCTCTCACCTCTACATCTGAACACCATCACCGGAATACAGGAATACTGGAATACAGGGAGAGGTATTTTTCTCTAATATGTTTTTAATAACCTTACTCTCAACTGCATAGCAGTATCCTATAATATAAAAGACCAAGTGTGTTTGTCCAAAGCTGTCATTTGCAGTAGAGACAGCACGAGGACAAACACACCTGGCCTTAGAGTCTACCTGATCTGCTGTCGGCGGCGTGACAACGGTGGGCGTGAGTAGGTGTGGCTGGGCATGGCCGGGCATGGCGGGGGCAGGCCCGGACGTGGCATGGATGGGACTGGGCGTCGCTGGGCATGGTCGTGTGCGTGCGAGACAGATTGACGGGGGAGATAGAGAGTAAGAGAGGGGGAGAGAGCAAAAGAGAGGGAAGAGAGCAAAGGAGTGGGGAGAGAGAGCAAAAGAGAGGGGAGAGAGAGCAAAATAAAGGGGAAAGAGCAAAAGAGAGTGGAACCAGCAAAAGAGAGGGGGGAGAGAAAGAGCAGAAGAGAGGGGGAGAGAGAAAAATAGAGGGGAAAGAGAGATAGCAAAAGAGAGAGAGAGAGAGAGAGAGAGAGAGAGAGAAAGAGAGGGGGAGAGAGAGCAAAAGAGAGGGGCGAGAGAGAGAGCAAAAGAGAGGGGGGAGAGAGAGAGCAAAAGAGGTGGAGAGAGAGCTCAAAAGAGAGGGGAGAGAGATAAAAAGAGAGGTGGAGAGAGCACAAAAGAGAGGGGGTAGAGAGAGCAAAAGAGAGGGGGAGAAAGAGAGGGGGAGAGAGAGAGTCAGAGAGAGAGTGGGGGGAGAGAACGAGCAAAAGAGAGTGGAAGAGAGAAAGAGCAAAAGAGAGTAGGAGAGAGAGCAAAAGAGAGGGGAGAGAGAGAGAGAGAGAGAGAGAGAGAGAGAGAGAAGGGAGAGAGAAAGGGGTTAGAGCAAAAGAGAGGGGAGAAATAGAAAGGGAGAGAGAGAGAGGGGGGAGAAAGAGGGGGAGAGAGAGAGCAAAAAAGAGAGGGGGAGAGAGAGCAAAAGTGAGGGGGAGAGAGAGAGCAAAAGAGAGGGGGGAGATAGAGCAAAAGATAGGGGGGAGAAAGCAAAGAGGGTAGAGAGAGAGTGCAAAAGAGAGGGAGGAGAGAGAGCAAAATGAGGGAGGAGAGAGAGAGAGAGAGGGAGAGAGAAAGAGCAAAAGAGAGGGGGAGAGAGAGAGAGCAAAAGAGAGGGGAGAGAGAGAGCAAAAGAAAGGGGTGAGAGAGAAAGAGCAAAAGAGAGGGGAGAGAGAGAGAGCAAAAGATAGGGGGAGAGAGAGAGAGCAAAAGAGAGGGGGAGAGACAGAGAAAAAGAAAAGGGAGAGAGAGAGCAAAAAAGAGGGGGGGGAGAGAGAGAGAAAATGAAAGGGGAGAGAGAGCAAAAAAGAGGGGGGAGAGAGAGAGAGCACAAAAGAGAGGGGGAGAGAGAGCACAAAAGAAAAGGGGAAGAGAGAGCACAAAAGAGGGGTGAGATAGTGCAAAAGAGAGGGGGAGAGAGAGTGCAAAAAAGAGAGGGAGAGAGAGGGTGCAAAAGAAAAGTGGGGGGAGAGAGAGAGCGCAAAAGAGAGGGGGAGAGAGAGAGCAAAAGAGAGGGGGAGAGAAAGCAAAAGAGAGGGGGAGAGAGGGAGAGAGGGAGCAAAAGAGAGGGGAAAGAGCAAAAGAGAGGGGAAGAGAGCAAAAGAGAGGGGGGGAGAAAGAGAGCAAAAGAGAGGGGGAGAGACAGCAAAAGAGAGCAGGGAGAGCACAAAAGAGGGGGGGAGAGAGTGCAAAAGAGTGGGGGGAGAGAGAGAGCAAAAGAGAGGGGGGAGAGAGAGAGCAAAAGAGGAGGAGAGAGAGAGCTCAAAAGAGAGGGGGGAGAGAGAGAAAAAGAGAGGGGGGAGAGAGCACAAAAGAGAGGGGAAGAGAGAGCAAAACAGAGGGGGAGAGAGAGAGTCGGGGAGAGAGAGTGGGGGGGAGAGAAAGAGCAAAAGAGAGGTGGAGAGAGAAAGAGCAAAAGAGAGTGGGAGAGAGAGCAAAAGAGAGGGGGAAGGAGGGAGAGAGAGAGGGGAGAGAGAAAGAGGGGATAGAGAGAGGGGGTAGAGCAAAAGAGAGGGGAGAAAGAGAAAGAGGGGAGAGAGAGATTGGGAGAGAGAGGGGGAGAGAGAGAGCAAAAAAGAGAGGGGGAGAGAGAGCAAAAGTGAGGGGGAGAGAGGGAGCAAAAGAGAGGGGGAGAGAGACAGCAAAAAAGAGGGCAGAGAGAGCAAAGAGGTTAGACAGAGAGCACAAAAGAGAGGGAGGAGAAAGAGCAAAAGAGATGGAGGAGAGAGAGAGAGGGGGGAGAGAGAAAGAGCAAAAGAGAGGGGGGAGAGAGAGAGCAAAAGAGAGGGGAGAGAGAGAGAGCAAAAGAGAGGGGTGAGAGAGACTGCAAAAAAGAGGGGGGAGAGATAAAGAGTAAAAGAGAGGGGTGAGAGAGAAAGAGCAAAAGAGAGGGGGAGAGAGAGCAAAAGAGAGAGGGGGAGAGAGAGCAAAAGAGAGGGAGAGAGAGAGCAAAAGAGAGGGGGAGAGAGAGCAAAAGAGAGAGGGGAGAGAGAGAGCAAAAGAGAGAGGGGAGAGAGAGAGCAAAAGATAGGGGGAGAGAGAGCACAAAAGAGAGGGGGAGAGAGAGTGCAAAAGAAAATGGGAAGAGAGAGCACAAAAGAGGGCGGAAAGAGAGTGCAAAAGAGAGGGGGAGAGAGAGAGGGTGCAAAAGAGAGAGGGGAGAGAGAGTGCAAAAGAGAGGGGGAGAGAGAGGGTACAAAAGAGAGGGGAGAGAGAGAGCGCAAAAGAGAGGGGGAGAGAGAGAGCTAAAGAGAGGGGGAGAGAGAGAGCTAAAGAGAGGGGGGGGGGGGAGAAAAAGCAAAAGAGAGGGGGGAGAAAGAGAGCAAAAGAGAGGGAGAGAGAGCACAAAAGAGAGGGGGAGAGAGTGCAAAAGACGTGTTTGCTTGAACTCAATTGAATTTAACGTGTGTTGGGATAGCGCAACTTCTGGTTAACTGTTATGTTTGACTAAAAAGTGAAATAAAAAACCCATTAAAAATAAATACATTTACAATCAAATATGTGAGTACATATGTATTTATATACAGTATTTGTATGTGTATATATCTTTTTAAAGACATATATAAATATAGAAGGGGATTGTCATAAAACCGGCAGACAAGGGTGGGAACCTTGTCCTCTGAGATGAAAATAAATATGTCCTAGAGGTAAAGTAGCACTATTTAAAATCTTGAATGATTCCAAGAACGGTGGTATAATAAACATTGCTGAATTTAAATACCTATTTATATCCTGATTATCCAATAATGCCAGTACTTTACTGCATTTAAAAAATACACAAAAATTTGAGTAATCCACCAGGCCAGCCAATTATAGCTGGTATTGGCAAACTCACAGAAAAACTTGGTAATTATATTGATTTTTTCCTTAGACCTTTCCTCAATACAATGCCTTCCTTTGTACTTTATACAGCAGATTTCCTGCGTAAAATTGATGGTTTCTCCGTTCCCCAAGGGGCCTTGCTAGTATCCCTTGATGTGGAAGGATTATACTCATCCATTCCACACGAAATTGGTGTAAAAGCATGTGAACACTTTCTAATGACTAGAGGGATTGCCTTTCAAAAACATAAGGCAAACTGCCACCAATAGCCTCCTTTTAGCATCAAGTCACCATCCACATCATCTTAAGAAAGGGATTCCTAAATGGCAGTTCCTTAGGCTTTGCAAGAACTGCTCCTCTAAAGAAAAGTATAATAAACATGCAACAGAAATAGAGAAGCGCTTCTTAGAAAGGGGTTACCCCAAAAGAACAGTTAGAGAGGCCAGAAACAAAGCATGTTGCATAAACAGGGACAATCTGCTCTTTCCCAAGATGAAGGACCAAACCTCGAAAATCAGACTAATTACTGACTTTAATTGCCACTGGAATGGCCTAAAAGAAGTGCTTGCCAGAAACTGGCATTTACTTCTAAGTGATGATGGTGTGTCCCGTGAAGTGGAGGAGTGCCCCAGCATTACTGCAAGAAGGGCCCCCAATTTACGGGACAAACTGTTTAGAAGCCAATATGTATCCAAATCAAAATCAACTGGTAACTACCCATGTGGGAAATGTGTGGCCTGTAAATACATGGTCAAAACTAAAGAGTTTAAAACTAATAATGGAAAAGTGTATAAATTAAAACATGTTGTGAATTGCAACACAGAGGGAGTAATATATTTACTCCATGCACATGCCCTTGTTTTTACGTGGGGAAAACCAAGATGGCAATAAAAGACAGAATCACAGAACATTGTGATGATGTTAAAAACAAGAACCAAAAAAGTAATGTCGCAAAACACTTTGAAAATTTTCTTGAGTGTAATCCTGAATCCCTCAAATTCCTTGGCATAGACAGAGGCATAGTAAATGGTAGAGGGGGAGATAATGATAAAACGCTTCTAAGAAAGGAGTGTAGATGGATATCCACTCTGGGCACCCAACTCCCTAATGGCTTAAATGACAAATTAGATATGGCTTGCTTCCTCTGAATAAGTAGCCTTCCTTTTGAATAGACATCCTATATATAAATGTTCTTCTGAAAAAATCTTCTCTAGGTTGGCATTAGCTAAAATTTCATCTGTGTAAAGTCAAATAAGTTTTCTAAGTAAACACCATATGATAATTGTTACATAGGTTAAAGTTGGAATGTTTGCTACAAGTTATATGCTCAAATGATAAAGTTACTTTCATCCGCCAGGAGGGGCGCAACACTGTACTAAGATAAAAAAAGTTACTTTTTTGATCTGACCCTTAGAGGCATACCAAATATTGGAATTGAGACAGAGGTATATAGGAAACCTATTACAGGTAATACCCTTCTCCATGCCAGGAGCAGTTATCCGAAACAGGTTTTTAGGTCGGTAGCCAAGGGACAGTTTACGAGATTGAAGAGAAACTGTAGTAATGAATCATAGTATGAGGACCATGCAAATCAGTTATCAGAACGTCTATTGAATAGAGGCTATAAGCGACATGAAGTTGTCAAAATTAGGGAAGAAGTAGCCACTATTGACAGAAAATCTTTGTTGAAAAAATCTGTACCCAATAAAGAAATAAACAGAGGGATTTTCTTTGTAACTGATTATAGTATGCAGTATCATAAAATTTGTCAAATAGTACAGAAAAATTTCAGTCTATTGGCAGCTGATGATGCACTAGTTGAGACGGTGGATAAGGGATGTAAATGCTCTTTTAGAAAAGGAGTCTCCTTGGGCAACATATTGGCACCCACCCAATTGAAATTGCTCCAATCAGATGACCCAAGCTCTTGGTTACGGTTCAAGGGTGTGTTTAAATGTAGCAACCACACATGAAAGGCTTGCGAATATGTAATAGTTGGGGATGGTTTCAAAAGTGAAGTTACAAACAAAGTATATAAGCACAATAGGTGTATGAATTGTAGAAGTAGATATATAATATACCTAGCAGGTTGTTCAGATTGTCATCTCCAATACGTGGGTATGACGTCAAGGGAAACACGTACACATATTAGGAAACACCTCTCTGATATTAAGGCAGTGTATTGACTACCCCCCTGGTCCAACATTTTAACAGGGTTCACAATAAACAAGTGACTAGTTTTAAGTGGACCATTATAGAAATTGTTAATACCAATCAAAGAGGGGGAGATAGAGATCAAGCGCTTGCAAAGAGGGAGGTATTTTGGATCTTCCATTTGCAGACTAGATATCCAACTGGATTAAATTCATCATATGACCTTCTAAATTTTTGGAACTGAATTCTAATTGATGGTTGAAATTATAGACAGACTAATTCTTATTTGCAATATTTCTTAGTCCCCATTTGGGAACTTTGTGTATGTATATATGGATTAGTAAGGTAGGATTTTGGTACTTTAAGATATGGGTAATGGATTGTAATAATTTAAAGGCGCAAAATGAATTTCTCACATGAATTTTTCACATTATTAATTGTGGTTATATTTGATACCTGAGTGAATTCAACATACAGTTGATTTGTTTTATATCCACTGAATCAATGTTTGGCAAGTGCATTAGTGCTTATCACAATAATTGTGATTTACTAAGAATGACAACATTTGCAATATTGTATTAATTTGGGTTGCAAATAATAATAATACGTTTTGAAATGTAAAATGAATATCTTTACTGTTTGCATTAACCTGTGTGATATAGGGGTACATTACTAACAAGTGTGTTATCAGTTGGTGGAGCCAAATAAATTGCACAAAAAATGGAATATGAAAGTTTTATTCACAAATAATAATACAATGTGGATTGAAGAAGAAAAGAGAGTTAAAAAACTATGTTGCATTGTAACGTATTGAGTGTGTTACTTGGTTTGCATTTATATGAAATACTGTCTAAGTTAAACCGTATGGTGTATTTATGTTTTCACATTTGTGTATGACTAGACAGAATAAGCAATGAAACAGTTAACATTACAATTGCACCTAAGCAAATCAGATGTTTTCTATCCTCTTAAATGGCCCATTAGTGTGAGGGTGGTCATAGAGCTATGAGTACGGCGTTCCGGCCGAAACGCGTAAGCTTTGGACACTAAGGGCATGTTTTGTACCTGTATATGTAACCGCTCTTAAATGTATGAAAGAAAAAGGATTTTTTAACTGCAGCTCCGGACTTTGTGTTTATTAAATTTGACTATACACTTGCTTTGACAACATTTCTAGATTTTTACATTCTGCGGGACCTGTTGTATGTCCACGGGGCAAACTGTCCCTGATCTTTGATATCATTTTGTTGGTGAAAGTTTAATTTTGATTGAGGAGCCCTTATTTTGTAAAAGAGTGCTGAATTCCCTGTCTTTTTAAGAAAATTTCAATGTTTGTTTATCTTTCTCCTTTAGTTCCATAATATACAGTATGTATATATATATATATATATATATATATATACACCCACATATAAATACATAAATACATATGTATACTTATATAGACATATATATGAAAGCATTGGAGCCCTTTGCAGTCAAGTAGCTGAAAACATGTAAAATCATATTTATGCAGTATTCATATTTAATAAAGGGCCAAATTACGGGCGTAGCTCAAAATTGCATTTTATTTGCGCTCCAGTCGTAATACCAGCACACAAGTGCACTTCTATAGGCTTTAATAGGAGCCTCATTCACTTGTTGTGATACACGGTATGAGAACCTAGCACAGTGAAGGGGGTAAATTGAGCAGCGATGGGCATCAAATTGAAATATATATGTATGAATATATACATATATATTTATGTGTTTATATGTGTAAAAGTTTAGGCACCCCTGACAATTTCCATGATTTTCATTTATAAATAATTGGGTGTTTGGATCAGCAATTTCATTTTGATCTATCAAATAACTGAAGGACACAGTAATATTTCAGTAGTGATATGAGGTTTATTGGATTAACAGAAAATGTGCAATATGCATTAGATTTGTTGGTAATACTCACATAGTTGCATATGGACGCACTTTTCTAAGATTTTTGACAATACTGGGAGCAATGATATTGGGCGATAATTAGAAACCAAGGTTATCTCACCACTTTTATGGATAGGCACTTCTCTTGCAGTCTTCCAAAGTTTGGGTATGTATCCAGACACCAAGGATTCGTTAATTAGGGTTGTGACGGGTTTAGCAATTGCTGGCGCACTGAGCTTCAACAGCATTGCTGGGATTTGATCAGGTCTAGACTGGTTTTTCATTTTTAGATTATTAAGGTGTTTCTTAACAACACTGATGGGTACTGGTCTAAAATTTAACTTCTCTATATTGGGTCTTTACAGATTTAGTGGGGCCTGATCCACATAAGTAGTTTCAGGATGTGTGTAATTTATTAGTTTGTCATTGTCAATCAGGGTGGTGGAGCATCTGACAAAATAATAGTTAAAGACATTTGCTACTTCTAAGGGAAGTTGCAGGGTTTGGTTGTCCACTTTGACAGTGGATGCATATTACGAGTTGCGGCGGTATAGCTATACCGCAAACATATTTTTTTTTAAATTCTTTTTATTATTAGGCAATACATGGTTAGACAGCATAGATATAACAGTATTTTCAGCAGTTTGTTATACATTCGATCCATTCAGCAAAGCATAAAGTATTAACAGTCCAGGATAGTTTGCTGAACATGAATTTCAAGGTTCATTTAGTTTCAAGTGTTTGTAATAGGTTGCTGTGTATAAAAGTCCATGCAGTTACCCAATATATTCCAGTCTTTTTCACATTTTCTAGTTCACAAACTTAATTAAACTAAAACATTACATAATATAATAACGAACAATAAAAAACAACAATAACAAATAATAATACACAAAATTGGAGCATAGCGTGGTACCGTGACTAAAATATGAAAGGGGTCAGTGCCTAAGGAGTGTAGTTTCCAGGGTGGACATTGCAAACCTTTCTCTCCACTCCCCTCCCCTCAACAGTCAAAGCAAAGAAGAAAGCATGCAGCACATTCCCAGCAATTATAAACTAATTTCTCAATCAGTATCTCCTCCCAGCCAATACTTTGTGGGGCATTACGATTTTCAAGGTCTGGAGCAGTCCAGTCACCTCTAAGGGCAGCCTCCAATATTATCTTGTGATGCAAAAAGGGGCCCAATACCTGTTGTTGCAATGCCTGCGGAAGTGACTGTATAAAACTTTGCCATTTTTTGAAAAATGATTTAAGCCTGCGGTTGATATCTAACTTAGTGTCCAATTGTTTGATGAATAGTTGTTTAAGCAATCCTATGCTTGAATTGGGCCAATGAGGGTGCTCTAGTGGAGATCCAGAGGGCAAGGGTACACTGACGGGCCAGTAATGTACAAAGGGTCAGCATAGGATGCTTGCTACTGCTCTGTCCCTCCCACTTAAATAGGTAAATATTGTTGAGTTCAAAGACAACGTATGTTTTGAACATGACCTTGAACCAATACTGTATTTGACACCAAAATCATTTAACATAGGGGCAGTTTAATGCATTTGTTTGGACATGTAGGATTCCAGTGTGTGAGGCGAGCCGGTGTGATGTAGTCAACGTGAAGCAGTCTGGTTTGCAGCTCCCTGTGGGGTATTGCTAGGCTGGCCATTTTGGTCTTAATTAGGCTGTTTTTAATGTCCTGTAAAGTAATTCCGACCAGATGTTCTCCCTGCAGCTTAGCTAGCATATCGCTCAAGATGTGGTCAGAGTTATGACTGATCAATTTTTTATAAATTGGGGATAGAGAGAAGCGGCCCAGTTTAAAGGCTGTGTGGGCAACCGTCCATGGAGAAAGTTCCCAGAAACTCACGTCTCTGGAGATCAGAGTGTTTATATAATGCCTGGCTTGCAAATATGCATAGAAGTGAGAGTTTGGAATTTCAAATTTATTTTTTAGGTCCTGAAACGTTTTAACCGTGTGTAGTAGTGGGTCCAAGATCACCCCCACAGAGTCAATACCGGCAGCTTTCCAAATATGAAACGGGGCTGTCTCATTCACAGCTGGAAAATCTTTATTGCCAACTAGTGGGATGAATTTAGGGGAGGGGTAAGTTCTGCCCAGGTAATGAAGAGATAACCACCATGCTCTCAACACATCTCTATACATTGGGTTATTTTCAATTTCTGTTGGTAGATCTCGGAAAGGGATATATGGGAGATAGGCGATAGAGTGTGGTGCTACTACCGCCTCCTCCAGTGGTAAGGTTGTAAAATGTGACATGCCCAACTGCCAGTCTAGGGAGAATCATATTAAAGCTGCCCAATTATACAGCCGTAGATTTGGAAGTGAGAGACCCCCTTAAGATAGGGCTGCTGTAATTTGTTAGTGGCTATACGCGTCTTTTTTCCCTTCCAGATGAACAATTGTATCGCTCTACTAATAAGAGATAGATCTGTTTTAGTAAGAAGGAAGGGCAAAATTAACAGCGGGTATAGCAGCTTGGGCAAGATAGTCATCTTCACCAAGTTAATATGACCGGATAATCCCAGAGGGAGGCTTGCCCAAGCCCTCAACCGGGACTGTAATTGGCTACACCGTTTAGTAATATTAAGTTCATAAATTTTATATGGATTACGGTGTAGCTCAATTCCCAGGTAAAGTAGGGCGTGAGGCTGCACCACAAAAGGAAAGTGGGAATTATTATGTCCATGACCCGTAAGCCATAATATTTCGGATTTATGCATGTTGACCCTATACCCCGAGAAGTCCCCGAAGATGGTCAATACCTCTATAATTTTAGGAATATATAATGTGGGGTTGGTAACGAACAGCATCATGTCATCCGCATACAGGGCCATATGCACAGTCTGATGGTTGAGGGACATTCCTGGGTAAATATGTTTCAGCTGAAGGGCTAGGGGTTCCAATGCCAGATCAAACAGTAGAGGAGATAAAGGGCAACCCTGATGGGTGCCCCTCTGAAGTGTAAGAGATGGGGATAGGAAACCATTAACCAGGATGCTCACTGATGGGGAGGAGTATATTTTACCGAGAAGATTCACAAACGGTCCTTCAAACCGAAATTGCTCAAGGGTATGAAAAAGGTGTGGCCACTCAACTCTATCAAAAGCCTTCTCTGCATCCAGGGATAGCAGGAAGACTTCTTGGTCCAGTTTAAGTTGTGTCTCTCTCAGCTGTAGCCAATAGTGAGTTATAGCGTGTAGGACTTTACGTAGATTGACCACTGAGGTTCTGCCAAACACGAAGCCGGTCTGATCCGGGTGCACCAGAGAGGGGAGTATTTTTTTTAGTCTGTTAGCTACAATTTTCATGAGGATTTTGTAGACGGTATTTAAAAGGGATATAGGGCGGTATGACTCCGGTAAGGTGTGATCCTTCCCGGGTTTGGGAATCAAGGTGATATGGGTCGAAACAAAGGATTTGGAAGGTATCATATCCTCAAGGAAGAGTGTGTTGTATACTTTGCAAAGGGTAGGGGATATCTGGGGCGACAGAAGTCTGAAGAACTCTGCAGGGAGGCCATCTGGGCCTGGGGCCTTCCCCATTGATAGGGACTTAATAGTGAACTGAATCTCTTCATCAGATATGGGAGCGTTCAGGGTGTCTCTTTGGTCGTTTGTGAGTTGTGGCATTTCAAGAGAGTTCCAGAACCCTTGGTGTGAGTCCGAGCTTGTCGGTTGCTGCCGTGAGTATAAATGGGAGAAATACAGCGTCAGGCAGTGTGAAAGTTCTGAGGGCGTTCTATAAGTGTTCCCTCCATATTTAAGCGCTGCAATATTTTTATGGAAGTTTGGGCCTTTACCAGGGTGGCCAAGAGTCCACCCGATTTACTCCCAAACCGATAGAATTTACTTGCTGATTTCAGCAAACCAGCGGCGGTTCTCTGGCTCACAAATGCATCTAACTCAGCTTTAGCCAAAATATATGCGTCGTACAGAGCTCGCGTCTTATGAGTGCAGTAAGCCAGGAAAGTCTGGCATAGGGTATGCTGTAGAGAATTATATTTATAGTGGGTTTTTCTTTTAAGATCAGCCACATATGAGATTATATGACCCTTGAGAACAGCCTTGGCAGCCTCCCAGAACAGTTGTGGGTCATCTATATGCCTGGCATTGTCTGTGCAGTAATCATTCCAGACATGTGTAAGGGATTTACGGAAAGGGTCGGAGGTAAGTAAGTAGGATGGGAAGCGCAGAGAGTTTCTAGTGAGGCATAAGTGGGCATTACCCAAAATGATTTCATCCGGGGCATGGTCACAGATCACTATATCATGGATGGTCTCTGAGGTGACATGTGAGATTAGGGAATTAGCTACCATGAAAAGGTCAATACGGGATAGTGAGAAGTTGGGTTTAGACAAACAAGTGTAGTCCCTGCCCTCAGGATGTCTCCTGCGCCAAATGTCGCACACAGCCAAGGATTGTGACAGCAAGTCAAATACCTTCCCCTCAAACCTCCCCTTATAATTACGCAATCTTTTCTCTTTTGGAACACTTTGTACCCAAGTTTTATCTAAGAGAGGCTGCGGGGATAGATTGAAGTCTCCCCCTAGTATTAGTCTGGAGCCTGCAAAGGGGGCCAAGTTTTGTGACAAGGTTTCCCAGAAAGATAGGCTTTTGGTGTTTGGTGCATAAATATTACATAATGTGTACTTAACTGTTTCTATGGAAACCTGCAATATCAGAAACCTGCCATCTGGGTCAGTAATAGTGTTATGTATCTCTGCCTGTATGCGCTTGCCAAATAGAATTGCCAAGGAATTATATGAAAGATAACCCTCCCACCCAATCACTTCTCAACTTTTTATGCTCCTCATCTCCCAGGTGTGTCTCCTGTAAGAAGGCCACATCTGAATTTAGTCTACGTAGATGTGCCAAAATTGATTTACGTTTTATGGGGGAATTAATACCCCCCACATTCCAAGTATGAATTCTAAGTGCCATTAACACACAACACAATAAAGCAAGACACAGACCCCCCAAGGGGAGGAGTAGAGAGAGAAGGGGGGGCGGAATGATCAGGAGAACCCTGTAAGGTGGGGGAGGTTAGAGTACAAAAATGGCGGGAGATGCACTTCAAATGTATTCCTGACCGTAGGGGGAAAACATAGAGCTGTATATTCTGAAAAAGGGAAGGCATGTATAATAACAATAAAGACATTGTCAACTCCTCAATTTGGTAGCAATTCCCCCCTGTCTGATAAGACCCATGGTCACCACCCATACAATACAAGTCAAGGAACAGACTCGTTGGTACACAGTCACGGTAGTAGTTGTCAAGGAAGTGGCAAAAACAGAGGGGATGACTAGTGGGGTAGTTTTTTTCTATTACAAACTGGTAGAAAAAAAAATCTGTGTATTTTTTTCTAGGGTTTTTTTATTTCTGTTTTTATCCCCAGTTAGTTTTAATCAAATTCAGGAGCTGTCAGGCTTTAAGCCCTATATTATGGATTATTCAAAAAATTGTCACATTAATGGGGGCGGAAAAAATGTGTATTTGCCTGTGTAGCCAAAAATCCTAGCACCGGCCCTGCTACAGGAAAGCAATAAATTGAGATAAGAATGGGGGGGGGGGGGGTGTTCAGCTAAGGGCCTCTATTTATCAAAGTCTGGCGGACCTGATCCAACAGTGCGGATCAGGTCCGCCAGACCTTGCTGAATACGGAGAGCAATACGCTCTCCGTATTCAGCATTGCACCAGCAGCTCACAAGAGCTGCTGGTGCAACGCCGCCCCCTGCAGAATCGCGGCCAATCAGCCGCCAGCAGGGGGTGTCAATCAACCTGATCGTACTCGATCGGGTTGATTTCCGGCGATGTCTGTCCACCTGCTCAGAGTAGGCGGACAGGTTATGGAGCAGCGGTCTTTAGACCGCTGCTTCATAACTGTTTTTTCTGGCGAGCCCGCAGGCTCGCCAGAAACACGGGGCCTCAAGCTCTATTCGGAGCTTGATAGATATGCCCCCATGTCTGTACATTTCTAAGTGGAATTCCCTTTTGATGCATTCGGCAGTGCAGGGGGTGCTCTCATCCTGCCTTACAGGAGGTCATGGCTTTTTAACCCCTTTACTCCTAGAGCTGGTGAGCTACTAGCATTGAAATAAATGTGTGCAAGTCTTCATCATAATCAGAGCATATTATGAAGTGTTTGAATGTGTGACAGGAGACAAAACATCTCTATTCTCTTCTCCTTTTCTCACCTGCTTTATATGTCCCCCTTCTCTCTCATTTCTCAATTTCTCCAATTTTTTATGTTTCCCTCTCTTTACAACTCTTTATTTAATGTAACTTTCACCACCCTATCCATGCATCTCTCTCCTCTCCAATTTCTCCTACACACACACACACACACACATATATATATATATATATATATATATATATATATATATATATATATATATATATATATATATATTAGACATGTGCAATTTGTTTCGGATCGATTTGGCAAATTCGGAGATTCGGATCGATCCGAATTTCCGAATTAAAATACTGCCGAATTTACCAAATAAATCCGAATTAGTTTGGATTTATTCTGTAAATTTGGATGGACATGGATTACACTAGTATTGTACAGTATATTAGGTTATATCACTCTGCTGTGGGTTACACCTAATATACAGTACATAATACTAGTCTAATACACAGCACACATACCAAAATTCCGAATTTCCGAACCGAACCGAATCGAACCGAATCCAGCCAAATTTTTTCGAATCCGAATGAATCCGAAACGAATCCGAAACGAAATTCAAAAAACTCTGAATCGATCCGAACCAAAACGAATTTTTCGATCATGCACATATCTAATATATATATATATATATATATATATATATATATATATATATATATATATATATATATATATATATACTGTACATATATTCACTCAGATAGTTTGCACAGTAGCCAGAGTGGGCTTTACACTATTTATATATTCATGTGAACTAGTTATTATACACACACACTTTGCCATCAGAACTGTTTATTATTTTTTTTCTTCTTCTATGTTTTCTGGTATCTACAGCCCTTCTTCATACTGGTGACGAAAAATAAAAAGCTATAGTTTGCTGAACATATTATTTATATAATATATATATATATATATACCCTATATATATATATATACATATATATATATATATATATATATATATAATAAGATTGATGTGCTTTTTTGTCTTCTAAAGCACATAGTAGCTTGTAATAGCATATAAAAATACTTTGAGGACATAAAACCACTATATTCCATGTCCATTACCCTATCCCTTTAAAGGGACATTCAACATCATTATTGCTATTGTTTAAAAAGATAGGAAGGAAAGGATAGAGGGCGCCACATGGTGCAGGTCATAAAATATAGATTAAGGCAACAATTGGATCACAAGAATCCTATTCACACAGTATAAAGCACCAATGTGCAGTGTTCGCAGTTCGGAACCACACGTCGTCCGGTAGACCTCTGTAGGGGTGTGTCGCCAGATGGAATTCCTTGTCTCACCAGGAACACAACTATTTTGTTTATCAAGATGAATATTATTTACAGATACTAGGTACTGCCATGGGGACCAGGTTCGCTCCCAGTTTTGCCAACCTCTTTATGGGGTTGTTCGAAGAGAGGTATATATATAGATCTGCCTTCGGAGCGAACCTGGTCTTCTATGGCAGGTACATAGATGATCTGCTATTTTTATGGAAGGGCAATATCTCGTCTGCTGAATCTTTTGTTGCCCATCTAAATTCCAATAGCATGGGCCTTACTTTCTCCAGCACCATCGATCATCAATCAGTAGTATTTTTAGATCTGTGTTTATCCTTTTCCAATGACAACAAAATCATTACAACTACACATTTCAAAACGGTTGACTGCAATAGTTACCTTAATTATACAAGCAATCACTATAATTCTTGGCTTAACAATATTCCATATGGGCAGTTTAAGAGGATACGCAGGAACTGTAGTTGTATTGAGAATTTTGAACAACAAAGCACAGTCCTAAAAGCCAGATTTAGAGAGAAAGGGTACCCTCAACAAATAATTGATACTGGATATGAACGAGCCAAACTTGACAATAGAAATCTGTATTTTACACATAAACCGAAGAATAATAAGGCAAATACCATAATAGCCGATTATTCCAATCCTTTGTTTATTACTCAATTTAATGTTAATCATACCAAAATCAAACGTATTATCAAAAAACATTGGAGTATAGTGAAAAAAGACCCAATCTTAGGAAAGCTAGTAGATCCTGAACCCAAATGTGTTTTCAGACGAGCTCCAACACTCAAAAGCGTTCTAGCACCTAGTAAGGTGGTTGTCCATAAACGCAATACAGGAATAAAAGCACACATAACAACTAAAAAGAATGTAATAGGGAGGTGTTCTGTGAAAAATTGCAATATGTGTAAATATACCTTATTTGGTAGCAAAACTTTTTCATCTAGCGTCACCAAAAAATCATACAATATCCATCAATTCATAACATGCACCTCAATTTACGTCATTTATTTATTAACCTGTAATCTTTGTGGGATCCAATATGTGGGTCGCACATGTAGGGTAGTCAGAAATAGATGGAACGAACATCTAAGGAACATTAAAAATAAGTACCAACATCATAGTGTTCCTAGACATTGTAATAATGTACATAAAAGAATTACTAATACATTCAATATCTGTCCACTTGAGATGATTCCCCATTCCCATCTTATTGGATTTACAAGCTGAGGACTCTATTTCCCTCTGGTCTCAACCTAAATATGGATCTAGCAGCTTTTTGAACCATACTTTATCTATATATCTAGGCCCGCACATTAATTAATTAATATGAAGAGCTGGTGAGCTACTAGCATTGAAATAAATGTGTGCAAGTCTTCATCATAATCAGAGCATATTATGAAGTGTTTGAATGTGTGACAGGAGACAAAACATCTCTATTCTCTTCTCCTTTTCTCACCTGCTTTATATGTCCCCCTTCTCTCTCATTTCTCAATTTCTCCAATTTTTTATGTTTCCCTCTCTTTACAACTCTTTATTTAATGTAACTTTCACCACCCTATCCATGCATCTCTCTCCTCTCCAATTTCTCCTACACACACACACACACATATATATATATATATATATATATATATATATATATATATATATATATATATATTAGACATGTGCAATTTGTTTCGGATCGATTTGGCAAATTCGGAGATTCGGATCGATCCGAATTTCCGAATTAAAATACTGCCGAATTTACCAAATAAATCCGAATTAGTTTGGATTTATTCTGTAAATTTGGATGGACATGGATTACACTAGTATTGTACAGTATATTAGGTTATATCACTCTGCTGTGGGTTACACCTAATATACAGTACATAATACTAGTCTAATACACAGCACACATACCGAAATTCCGAATTTCCGAACCGAACCGAATCGAACCGAATCCAGCCAAATTTTTTCGAATCCGAATGAATCCGAAACGAATCCGAAACGAAATTCAAAAAACTCTGAATCGATCCGAACCAAAACGAATTTTTCGATCTTGCACATATCTAATATATATATATATATATATATATATATATATATATATATATATATATATATATACTGTACATATATTCACTCAGATAGTTTGCACAGTAGCCAGAGTGGGCTTTACACTATTTATATATTTATGTGAACTAGTTATTATACACACACACTTTGCCATCAGAACTGTTTATTATTTTTTTTCTTCTTCTATGTTTTCTGGTATCTACAGCCCTTCTTCATACTGGTGACGAAAAATAAAAAGCTATAGTTTGCTGAACATATTATTTATATAATATATATATATATATATATATATATATATATATATATACCCTATATATATATATATACATATATATATATATATATATATATATATATATATATATATATATATAATAAGATTGATGTGCTTTTTTGTCTTCTAAAGCACATAGTAGCTTGTAATAGCATATAAAAATACTTTGAGGACATAAAACCACTATATTCCATGTCCATTACCCTATCCCTTTAAAGGGACATTCAACATCATTATTGCTATTGTTTAAAAAGATAGGAAGGAAAGGATAGAGGGCGCCACATGGTGCAGGTCATAAAATATAGATTAAGGCAACAATTGGATCACAAGAATCCTATTCACACAGTATAAAGCACCAATGTGCAGTGTTCGCAGTTCGGAACCACACGTCGTCCGGTAGACCTCTGTAGGGGTGTGTCGCCAGATGGAATTCCTTGTCTCACCAGGAACACAACTATTTTGTTTATCAAGATGAATATTATTTACAGATACTAGGTACTGCCATGGGGACCAGGTTCGCTCCCAGTTTTGCCAACCTCTTTATGGGGTTGTTCGAAGAGAGGTATATATATAGATCTGCCTTCGGAGCGAACCTGGTCTTCTATGGCAGGTACATAGATGATCTGCTATTTTTATGGAAGGGCAATATCTCGTCTGCTGAATCTTTTGTTGCCCATCTAAATTCCAATAGCATGGGCCTTACTTTCTCCAGCACCATCGATCATCAATCAGTAGTATTTTTAGATCTGTGTTTATCCTTTTCCAATGACAACAAAATCATTACAACTACACATTTCAAAACGGTTGACTGCAATAGTTACCTTAATTATACAAGCAATCACTATAATTCTTGGCTTAACAATATTCCATATGGGCAGTTTAAGAGGATACGCAGGAACTGTAGTTGTATTGAGAATTTTGAACAACAAAGCACAGTCCTAAAAGCCAGATTTAGAGAGAAAGGGTACCCTCAACAAATAATTGATACTGGATATGAACGAGCCAAACTTGACAATAGAAATCTGTATTTTACACATAAACCGAAGAATAATAAGGCAAATACCATAATAGCCGATTATTCCAATCCTTTGTTTATTACTCAATTTAATGTTAATCATACCAAAATCAAACGTATTATCAAAAAACATTGGAGTATAGTGAAAAAAGACCCAATCTTAGGAAAGCTAGTAGATCCTGAACCCAAATGTGTTTTCAGACGAGCTCCAACACTCAAAAGCGTTCTAGCACCTAGTAAGGTGGTTGTCCATAAACGCAATACAGGAATAAAAGCACACATAACAACTAAAAAGAATGTAATAGGGAGGTGTTCTGTGAAAAATTGCAATATGTGTAAATATACCTTATTTGGTAGCAAAACTTTTTCATCTAGCGTCACCAAAAAATCATACAATATCCATCAATTCATAACATGCACCTCAATTTACGTCATTTATTTATTAACCTGTAATCTTTGTGGGATCCAATATGTGGGTCGCACATGTAGGGTAGTCAGAAATAGATGGAACGAACATCTAAGGAACATTAAAAATAAGTACCAACATCATAGTGTTCCTAGACATTGTAATAATGTACATAAAAGAATTACTAATACATTCAATATCTGTCCACTTGAGATGATTCCCCATTCCCATCTTATTGGATTTACAAGCTGAGGACTCTATTTCCCTCTGGTCTCAACCTAAATATGGATCTAGCAGCTTTTTGAACCATACTTTATCTATATATCTAGGCCCGCACATTAATTAATTAATATGAACGTGCCCACTTTCCCCAAATGAGCACTAGTTAATATTTGATATTTACATCAACATATTGACCTAACACCATATTTGCCTTTAGCAATCGTATTTTCCATAACATATCGGTCCTGATCTTCTTCTCACTGTATATTGTTATCACCAACATACTTTATGTGGCACATATGCCCTTTCAATCCCCATTTACCACTTAATCACTTATGAAGAATTGCCTAATGGCATATTTGTATCCCACATTGTAATAACATTTTCTGCTATTTTCAGCCACTAATATTGGCTATACTTGTCGCATATTATTTATGTCCCTTTAAGAAGTTTATCACATAGATTTTCACTTTTATTAATTCACATGAGGAATTGGTTATTCGGTATCTAGTTCTGAGCTATAAATATTCATTTAATTATAACATTCTGTGTTATTTAATATTTGTAGCCATCAATACTGGCTACACTTTAGACATATGTACTAATGTCCCTTTAAGAAGTATTAACATATATATATATATATATTTACCCCCATAAATTCCCTTTGAGGAATTGGATATCAGGTATTTAGTTTTTAGCTATATATGTATATATAATGATTGTTATCCGTTGCTGGTTATGGCTAAATATACACCACATCAATCTTATATGAGATTGCTTTTTCACGTAGTATATCTGACTATACACACCACATGCTGAGTTTGCATGCATGTAGCCACATTATGGATACCAGTATTCTCACTATACTGGCTACTCCAACTATTAATCAACTGAATTTTATATATATTTATTTATTTTTATTTGTATATACCCTTATGGTATCAATATCCCCCCATTTTGCTTTATCATTACAATATGCTATATATAGACCTTGTAGCATTTTATTGATCATTCCTGTCTTTCACACATCTCTATTACCCATCACATTTATCCTTGTCTCCTATGCCATCTATTCTCGCACTATTATGTTATTAACGGGCTAAGTATGTCCCTCTTTCCTCTCATCACGTACTTGGCTACTGACAGGCTCTATCGATTGAATGTCATTTACATCTTTCCCGTAACATTCACGCCCCCATCTCATAGTTGCACGTCACATCCTCCCTCCCCTTTGCATCCGTTCTCAATTTGACTGGTCCTCTTAATCTGTTGGCCCCACTGATTGGCTCATTCACACACACCCCTTTGCCGAAACCTACACACCCCCTGGTTAACATTTACGTCCTCTGCTTAAACGCTGTATTATGTTAATCTAACTGGTCTACTTAGACAGCGTGGGTGCTGTGTTCCCCGACATTATATCAGCAGGTTACTTGATATCTGGCATGTCCGTTCTAGAGTTTGACTCGGTGTGACCAGTAATTTCACATACATAACGTATTCAATCACACCTCCCTTCTGACATCATCAAACCCATATGAGATCGACATAGGAGGGTTACTATAGAAACATGAAGCGTCTATTGTAGTCGCCCATTAAATTAATAATATGATAATAATCATCATTTCTTTATATTCTCCAAACTAGTAAGGGAGAAATTATATGTAACAATATTAATAATAAAAAGTATTTGTTTGTACAAATTACACGTAATAAAAAGCTGCTGTTAATAAAAAGATGTTGTTTTCAACAGTTCATACCACTATCAGATTATGTTAGGGGTGCTAATGATCACAGATTAGAACTACTCTGTGTTTCAAATATGAAACAACATTTTGTTGTCCTTGGAAAATGATTGCTTATGTGGTATACTACAATAGGTTCTGCAGAGTTTACACAATTTTTATATTTTTTATTTATACAATGTCAAAAACAAAACTGTTGTAAGTTTTTGTTTACCTTCATTATATGTATATTGGTATGCCCCAATAAGGGTGTGGATTTTTTCTGATCAATGATTGGTTCTTTCTTATTTTAAATATGGCAGTTGAGAGTATGTTTGTATAGCCTGATAAAACAGTGTTTAACACTGAGAAACGCGTTGCTGTTGTTTTTATTTTGGAATAAATTTTATCTTACTTTTAAAACTCTCCATCTGCTGCATCATTGTCATTTTGGCTTAGGCCAAATATATTTTATCACAACTTATTTGGAGCTCCTGGATCTTTGGTGCGAGCTATTTTGACACTGATTTGCTCCCACTATACCACCTTTGGGCTTCCCTGGACTCTCCCTGGTGAGACGAGGAATTCCATCTGGCGACACACCCCTACAGAGGTCTACCGGACGACGTGTGGTTCCGGACTGCGAACACTGCACATTGGTGCTTTATACTGTGTGAGTAGGATTCTTGTGATCCAATTGTTGCCTTAATCTATATTTTATGACCTGCACCATGTGGTGCCCTCTATCCTTTCCTTCCTAGATTTGTCATCCGTGTTGCGGCACAACACCCTGGAGGAGCGGCCTTTGCCAGCCTTTGGAACTATTAATTGTGTATTCCTGGACTTTGTATCAGAACATATACACTGGATTATACAGTTTGTATTGTTTTCTTCACTTTGGAGTGCCATTACACTGATGTTTTAATATCAATGTCACAATACTGTTGTTGCTATTTGATATATTAATTTATTCTATTTTTACAGTTCATATATCAATAATTCTTTCTGAAATATTTTGTAATATTAATCCTAGGCACATCTTACAAGTGCTCTAGTGACGTTATCACTGAAGCACTAGTTATTGTTTAAAAAGATAGATAACGCCTTTACTACCGATTCACCAGCTCTGCACAACCAACATTGTTATATTAATATACTTTATAACATTTCAATCTCTAAATGTCTGCCTGTTTCTAAGCTACTGCAGACAGCCTCTTATCACATGCTTTTTTTTTTATTAACTTTTCACAACAGGAGACTGCTAGTTCATGTGAGCCATATAGATGTGCACAACACAGTACTAACTGGCTAAAATCAATAGATAAAAAATAGCCATGTGATCGGGGGCTGTCAAAAGAGGCTTAGATACAAGGTAATCACAGAGGTTAAACGTATATTATTATAACCATGTTGGCTGTGCAAAACTAGGCAATGGGTAATAAAGGGATTATCTTTCTTTTTAAAAAATAAAAACTTGGGTGTTGACTGTCCCTTTAAATCATTGTTTTAGTGGGGTTTGCATTTAGAGATACCCAAAGTGTTTATAATGTATCATATAAAGATTGAAAATAACAAAAACATTATTAGCTGTATAATTTTTTGTCAAAAGTCTCAGTGATACGTCCGCCTCTGCTTTGGTACCTTGATTAATCATCTTTTTTTTTTTGGCTTGCCCCCCTAGAAAAATGTATGCGGACGTCCATGGTCTTCATCCAGGCATCGAGAAGTATTTATCCAGGCGGCAACATTCTCATATATTGCAGCGGCATCTTAATCCTGGAAGTGGAGAGCGAAGCTATCCAGGACAGGTGATGACATCCTGCGAGGAGCGTCCTCTTCATACGATCAACGCTGTTCACTGAAGTTGAATGCAAAGTAACCGTTTAAAAATGGTGTACCTTGCATTCCTATTGACTGATTTGATTCTTCAAGTTCAAATCAGCAAATAGGATAAGAGCTACTGAAATTCTATTGGCTGTTCAAATCAGCCAATAGGGGTTTAGACCAGGGGTTTATATTAGGGTGTTAGGTTTAAATGTAATTTGCATTTCCTCATAGAGATCAATGGGGTTGTATTACGGCGATTTGCCTTTCCGCAATCGCAGGTGTTATTTTTTTCTAAAACACTCTCTCCCCATTGATGTCTATGGGGGGAAGTGTGCACGAGCACGTACACTCAGCCCTTGGCTTTTGTGCCGTATGGAGCTTAACGCACATTAATGCACAGCACAAGGATGGTTTTTAGTAACTTGTAATGGCAGCGCTATGGAAAGTGCGGGGCCGCTCACTTTATTGCACCCGGTATAGCGCAAAACTCGTAACCTAGGTGAATGCATGCTGTGTGTATACCAGGGGATTCAAATATTATATAGTTTTATTTGGCTACCAAGTTTTCCGTTACCGTCAGCTACTAAAAATTACACAGGAATGCGGTTTAGTCCATAGTTTGCTCAAGATGCTGGGATCCTTATAAGTTGAAAATATAGTAAAAATTTTAATTGCACAGTATATAACTACCACTTGCAACAGGAGGGTTTGAGCAAATTTATTTGTGAATATGACCATAGGAAGGTTGCATAGCTAATAATAGTTCTTATTTACTCATTTATTCTCTAATTTGTGCTTATGTACATTACTCTAATTCACACTTGATAATTAATTATTTAAAGTAATTAAATATACATTTAGCCAAAAAAAACAACAACTAAGGGGTAGATTTATTATCAGTCGAGCAGACATGATTCGCTACAGCATCGCTAAATGCCGACAGCATACTCTGGTGAAATGCTTGCGTAATGCTGCCCCTGGCCACTAGCTGGCTCTGTCAATCATCCTGATCTTATTGGATTATGATGATTTTAATCCGCCACCTAAAAGGTGAAATGAATGATTCAAAGTAGTAGGGAGTACTACAAGGGGCTGTGTCCCGGGTATTGTAGTGGTTTGCTGTGGGGAATAGGAATATGTAAATGTGATAGTAGATTTTTCAGTGTCTGATAGTGTAAATGTGTCTAAACAGAAGATTGGTGTGTGTGACTTCAATCTATTTAACTGATTATGAGCTAGATTACAGGTGCCTGCAAATTAACCAGAGATCAGATCTCTGGTTAATTTGCCAAAACTGCCCCAAATGCCCCCAAAATAGTATATATTGTACTTTTTTTTTTTTTTTTTAAAGTAGCATTTTTTAAGTAAAAACGTGTGCAAAACTGTTTTTAGGAGTTAAAGTTGGCGGGTGTGGGCTGTTAGAAAAAAAAATGGCACTGAAAAGTGCCTTTACATTGCAGTCTATGGGAACTGTGTGTTCCCTGTAAAGATATATGTATATACACATAAATATATATGTATAAACGTATTTATATACATATATATTTAAATTTGCTGCCCATCGCTGCAAGACTCTAGGTACTCTGCCGTGTCTCACAACATGAGAACGAGACTCTCATTGGAGCCTAAAAGTTGGAAAAAAGTTGTGCTCCACAGCACAGCTTTATACAAACTTATTTTATTAAGACATTGTAAAAAACATGCAACATTTCGGCCCCAGTGGCCTTAATCATGCATATGTTACACACTTGTTGCAGCCTCTTACTTATAGGCCCAACAATTAACAACTATTACAATCAGATGTGCCAAAGGCATGTAATCAGTTAGTAGCCCCATCTATAGGTCATTTCTCGTATTATAAACCATATAGTATCTTACATATCACTCACTGGTTCTGCCTTCATGAAAATAATGAGTAATCAATCTCCCTGTGTAACCCTTTTATGTTTGTAAATATGTTTAGTTATAGAAACAACTTTTCAATATATTTTCATTATTTATTTTTCCCCCTTTAATGGAATTTAACTCTGATTATTAAAGGGACAGTATACACTCATTTTCATATAACTGCATGTAATAGACACTAGTACTATAAAGAATAAGATGCACAGATACTGATATAAAAATCCAGTATAAAATGGTTTAAAAACGTACTTAGAAGCTTTCAGTTTAGCTCTGTTGAAAAGGTAGTTGGAAAGCCCACTGCAAGTGGGAAATAAGACACCCCCTCCCCCTTCTTTTGTATATGAAAAGACCCTTTACACAAACAGGAGCAAGCTGGAGAAGGTAGCTGATGGTATTCAAATAAAACTTTGGGGCTTGTTTAGGAGTCTGAAAATCAGAGCAATGTTATTTAAAAATAAGCAAAATTATACATTTTTAAAAAAAACAAACTTTATGGGCTATATAAATAGATCATCTACAAAACATTTATGCAAAGAAAAAATGAGTGTATAATGGCCCTTTAAGCAATTTCTAGTTCTCAGAACTTGACATGAACCCAGATGATTTATCAAGGTCAACCCTGCTACATGTCTGTCCCTTATTTACATTTTCAAATAACAACTGCAAAACAATTACTTTATACTAATATTCTGACCATGCCTAGCCTTGTTGTCTGCAGTCTAAAGCCCAGATTGGCTCCCCCAAATAAGGCAAATGGTGGGTGGAGTTTGGCTATTGAAAAATTATTGCAGTAAAAAGGATTTTAATTTGTTTTGAAAATGCTAAGACTCAGCTAAACAAGGTGTTTACTATTCCTTTAAGCACATTTCCCCATGTGTTACCTTTTATTCACTTCTGTTTTTGCATACATATCTTTTCTATCAGTGCAATAAGTGCATTACAAATTTTGAGACATTTCACCAGCATTTATGTAGCAAGATAAAGCAGTGAGAACTACAGGTGTAACATGTTTAGATAATACAATGAGACCTGTGAGGAAATTTCAGACACTCTAGAGAAATGACCCTGTTCAGCCCACTGACATAGACTGTGAGAATCATTTTTTTTTAAAGTACACATCGCATGTTGTACTTTTGTGTATGTTTTTTGTATTTTGAAACTACATAATATATGATTTCTACAGTGTACAACATTACATAAAAATTCCTGTGCACTTGTAGTTAGATGCAATTATTAATAGAGCCTGGTGAATATGGAGATGCTGATGAAGCAGGTAAATCTAGAGAGACATTTAAGTAATTTTTCACAATGCCTGGAAATGCCATTATGAGATCTATCAATGTCACTGGAATTTATCTTCAGTGGCCCAAGTTATTTTGGTAGATCTGGTATAAAAAATGAACTCCCTAATGTAACGTGTTTAAAGAACATAACATTGTGAAAAGTGTCATCCCTTGATACTGATTCTGAAAACCTATAATTATACTCCTTCCATTGTCATGTGTCAAATGTGTACATTGACTACAGGCAAAAAATAGTTTTTTTTTTTTTGTTGAATAAGTAATAGCACACAAAATGAAAAGTGCTTAACTCATATACTGTTACATTTTTAGTATGCACCTTGCAATCTACAAAGTCAAATGCTGTCAGGAGACTTAAGAAAGGTATTCCAGTATCTGCCACTCCTAAATAAAGGATTATGCATTACTTAAAACCCACTCTTTTTTCTTCTCATATGCCAGAAGGTTTTAAATGACAGCAGAACTGTGAATCTATAGCACTACTTGATCCTGTTTCTGTCACCAAACACTCAAGCAGACAAATACTGATGTGTTGTGAATATCATATTATCTATTGTTATAAGCAGTGTATTAGTGTTATGTGTAACAGACACCTTTTTTAACCTCTGGAGTTCCCTTTCCCTGTGAGTCTGCCAAGAGGCTTCTCACCCAGCTCCATATTCAAATGGAATGGGATATTTTTTGGAAAGTTAAAAAAGGAGTTTTTGTGTAAACAGAAAATATATTAACATACATCAATGGGTTCAAAGAAACAAAACAAAAAATATAGCTACAAACAGCAATAGAGGTGGCCAAGCACATCACCGTTGCAATGACATAGGTCTAGGTCACAATATATGGTTATACAGCAAAATTCACATCTTTAACATAAGCGGTTGCAAAGAAAAACATATTTGAAATTTTCCCGTAAACCAATATGGCTGCCACAGCTTGCAACCGATTCCTTCGACATGAACAACTGTGACTCTAGGTCACAATATAAGGTTATACCGCAAGTTTCACAGTTCTAACATAAGCGGTTGCAGAGAAAATAGATTTTCACAATTTTTGTGCACAATAGTCCTCACCATAGATATAAATAAACATTGCAAAAATAAAGCATTATTAAAGGGACACTGTACTCAAATTTTCTCTTTTGTGATTCAGATTGAGCATGCAATTTTAAGCAACTTTCTAATTTACTCCTATTATCAATTTTTCTTCGTTCTCTTGCTATCTTTATTTGAAATAGAAGGCATCTAAGCTTTTTTTGGGTTCAGTACTCTGGACAGCAGTTTTTGATTGGTGGATGAATTTATTCACCAATCATGAAGGACAACCCAGGTTGTTCACAAAAAATGGGCCGGCATCTAAACTTACATTCTTGCATTTCAAATAAAGATACCAAGAGAATGAAGAAAATTTGATAATAGGAGTAAATTAGAAAGTTGCTTAAAATTTCATGCTCAATCTGAATCACAAAAGAAAAAATTTGAGTACAGTGTCCCTTTAATTAAAAAATATCGTTAAGCATTTTTGAACAATTCAAAATGGCTGCCAAACCACATGACCTATCAACTTCTCTTGAACAAATCTGAATGTTAGTCATAAAATAACTCTATAAACAAAAACTTCAAGTCTGTCCCATAAGCAGTTTCATAGAAGAAAGTTTTTGTAGTTTTTAAAAACAGTGCATATGAAACAAAATGGTCAGCAAGTTATGCAATGTATGGTTAAATTGCACAGCCTAAAGCTCACTATAGACCTCTACCATTTGCAGAAGTTTCATGAAAATTTGCAAATATTTTATTTCACAAAGGCGACTGCGCAGTGCGAATTTTGACTGCAATATTGCCTTTAGGGGTTATGACTATGTGTAATCATTTGTCTACTACACTGTAATATAGTTAAAACAGTTTAAAGATAATGCATAAATGCAAATTTACGCAATTAAACAATGATAAAAAGGTGAATGGCTCATAGCAGCCATGTTAATTATTGATTTCTTTTTATTTTTTTGTGAAAAATCTATGTGCACCATGTTTAAGCCATGTAATACAAGTCCCACTCTCCACTTCGCACTAATTTTGACGCAACACTTTTCGCACCAATTATGACGCAAACTTACTCGATACTTGTGTCATTGATCACTCATCAGAACTTGTAAGTGCCATTTGTTACATTGTGTATTATACTTTGAAAGTATGTATATGTGAAATTAGTATTAAAGATAAACATTGATGCTGACATTAGGACACACAGTGTAATATTTTGGACAATGATTTTAAAAATCGATTGATGTTTGATTAAATATAATCTTAAAGGGACACTGAACCCAAATTTTTTCTTTCGTGATTCAAATAGAGCATGCAATTTTAAGCAACTTTCTAATTCACTCCTATTATCAATTTTTCTTTGTTCTCTTGCTATCTTTATTTGAAAAAGTAAAAAAAAAATATATATATATATATATATACCTTATTTTTACTATTACTTTTACTATTACTTTTAATATTGTGTTACTATTTGAGATTAAAAAATATAGATACATTGCTGAAAAATTGTAAACACATCTTTTTATACTTTTTAATAAACAATGTTAGATTTATTAAAATTAAAAATAAAAAAGAATACCATTTTATATTCCTAATATAGTTTTACATTTTGGGGCCGATTCATCAATGTCTGTCCGACATGATACGCTGTAGCGTATCATGTCCAACAGACATCGCTGAATGCCAACAGCATACACTGTCAGCATTTAACATTGCACAAGCAGTTCACCAGAACTGCTTGTGCAATGCCGCCCCCTGCAGATTTGCGGCCAATTAAGGTAGAAAAAATCCTATTGGCTGGTGCAATCAGCCAATAGGATTGAACTTCAATCCTATTGGCTGATACAATAAGCAAATATGATTGAGCTCGCATTCTATTGGCTTATTTGAACAGCCAATAGAATGCCAGCTCAATCCTATTGGCTGATTGCATCAGACAATAGGATTTTTTCTACCTTAATTCCGATTGGCTGATAGACTTGAAGATGGAGCTGCTCCGCGTCGGAAGGATGAAGATAGAAGATGCCATCTGGATGAAGACTTCTGCCCGTCTGGAGGACAACTTCTGCCCGTCTGGAGGACCACTTCTGCCAGTTTCGTTGAGGACATCTTGCTGCTTGGATGAAGACTTCTCCCGGTAAGTGAATCCTCGGGGGTTAATATTAGGATTTTTTAAGGGTATTTTGGATGGGTTTATTTTTTAGGTTAGGGCTTTGGACAGCAATAGAGCTAAATGCCCTTTTAAGGGCAATGCCCATCCAAATGCCCTTTTCAGGGCAATGGTGAGCGTAGATTTTTTAGTTAGGCTTTTATTTGGGGGGTTTGGTTGTGTGGGTGGTGGGTTTTACTGTTGGGGGGTGTTTGTATTTTTTTTTACAGGTAAAAGCCCTTTTAAGGACTATTGGTAGTTTAGTTTAGGGTAGGTTTTTTTTTTATTTTGGGTGGGCTTTTTTTATTTTGATAGGGCTATTAGATTAGGTGTAATTAGTTTAAAGATCTGTAATTTGTTTTTTATTTTCTGTAATTTAGTGTTTTTTTTGTGATTTAGCTAATTTAATGTATTTAATTGTATTTAATGTAGGGAATTGATTTAATTGTAGTGTAGTGTTAGATGTTAGTGTAACTTAGGTTAGGTTTTATTTTACAGGTAAATTTGTATTTATTTTAGCTAGATAGTTATTAAATAGTTAATAACTATTTAGTAACTATTCTACCTAGTTAAAATAAATACAAACTTGCCGGTAAAATATAAATAAACCCCAAGCTAGCTACAATGTAACTATTAGTTATATTGTAGCTATCTTAGGGTTTATTTTATAGGTAAGTATTTAGTTTTAAAAAGGAATAATTTAGGTAATGATATTAATTTTATTTAGATTTATTTAAATTATATTTAAGTTAGGGGGTGTTAGGGTTAGGGTTAGACTTAGATTTAGGGGTTAATACATTTAATATAGTGGCGGCGACGTTGGGGGCGGCAGATTAGGGGTTAATAAGTGTAGGTAGGTTGCGGCGACATTGGGGGCGGGAGATTAGGGGTTAATAAATATAATGTAGGTGTCGGCAATGTTGGGGGCAGCAGATTAGGGGTTAATAAGTATAATATAGGTGGCGGCGATGTCGGGGGTGGCAGATTAGGGGTTAATAAGTGTATGATTAGGGGTGTTTAGACTTGGGGATCATGTTAGGGTGTTAGGTGTAAACATAAAATGTGTTTCCCCATAGGAATCAATGGGGTTGCATTACTGAGTTTTACGCTGCTTTTTTGCAGGTGTTAGGCTTTTTTTCAGCCGGCTCTCCCCATTGATGTCTATGGGGAAATCGTGCATGAGCACGTAGGACCAGCTCACCACTGACTTAAGCAGCGCTGGTATAGGAGTGCGGTATGGAGCTCAATTTTGCTCTACGCTCACTTCTTGCCTTTTAACGCCGGGTTTGTAAAAACCCGTAATACCAGTGCTGTAGGTAAGTGAGCGGTGAGAAAAAACTGCACGGTAGCACCGCACAGCTCATAACGCAAGATTCGTAATCTGGCCAGTTGTATTTATTTTAACAAGGTAGACTAGTTATTAAATAGTTATTTTCTATTTACTAGCTACCTAGTTAAAATAAATACAAATTTACCTGTAAAATAAAACCTAAGCTAGCTACAATATACTGTAACTAATAGTTATATTGTAGCTATCTTAGGTTTTATTTTTATTTCACAGGTAAGTTTGTATTTATTTTAGCTAGGTAGACAAGTTAGCAAATAGTTATTAACTATTTACTAGCTACCTAGTTAAAATAAATACAAAGTTACCTGTAAAATAAAACTTAACCTGAGTTACACTAAAACCTAACATTACAATAAAATTAAATAAATTAAATGAACTAAATACATTGCCCTGAAAAGGGCATTTAGTTCTTTTACATTGCCCAAAACCCTAAGCTAAAAATAAAACCCACCCAATAAACCCTTAAAAAAACCTAACACTAACCCCCGACGATCCACTTACAGATTTTGAAGACCGGACATTCATCCTCATCCAGGCGGCAGAAGTCTTCATTCAAGCAGGCAGATGTCCTCATTGAAGCCGGCAGAAGTCTTCATCCAAGCGGGCAGAATAGGATTGAGCTTGCATTCTATTGGCTATTCCAATCAGCCAATAGAATGCAAGCTCAATCCTATTGGCTGATTGGATCAGCCAATAAGATGAAAGCTCAATCCTATTGGCTGATTGCAACAGCCAATAGGATTTTTCCCCCTTAATTCCTATTGGCTGATAGAATTCTATCAGCCAATCAGAATGTAAGGGATGCCATCTTGGATGACGTCATTTAAAGGGAAACTTCATTCTTCGTTGACCTCCGTAAAAAGAGGATGCTCTGTGCCGGATGTCTCGAAGATGGACCCGCTCCCCGCAGGATGGATGAAGATAGAAGATGCCATCTGGATGAAGACTTCTGCCCGCTTGGGTGAAGACTTCTGCCGGCTTCGATGAGGACTTCTGCCCGCTTGGATGAAGACTTCTGCCTCCTGGATGAGGATGGATGTCCTGTCTTCAAAAACTGTAAGTGGATCGTCGGGGGTTAGTGTTTTTTTAAGGGTTTATTGGGTGGGTTTTATTTTTAGCTTAGGGTTTTGGGCAATGTAAAAAAGCTAAATGCCCTTTTCAGGGCAATGCCCATCCAAATGCCCTTTTCAGGGCAATGGGGAGCTTAGGTTTATTTACTAACCGCTAGATTTAGAGTTCTGCGGCCAAAGGGGTGCGTTAGCTATGAGTGGTTTTTTCCCCCGCACCTTTTAAATACCGCTGGTATTTAGAGTTCACAGAAGGGCTGCGTTAGGCTCCAAAAAGGGAGCGTAGAGCATAATTTACCGCCACTGCAACTCTAAATACCAGCGGTGCTTACGGATGCGGCCAGTTTCAAAAATGTGCTCGTGCACGATTCCCCCATAGGAAACAATGAGGCCGTTTGAGCTTGAAAAAAATCTAACACCTGCAAAAAAGCAGGGTTCAGCTCCTAACGCAGCCCCATTGTTTCCTATGGGGAAACACTTCCTAAGTCTGCACCTAACACCCTAACATGTACCCCGAGTCTAAACACCCCTAATCTTACACTTATTAACCCCTAATCTGCCACCCCCACTATCGCTGACCCCTGCATATTGTTATTAACCCCTAATCTGCCGCTCCGTACACAGCCGCAACCTACATTATCCCTATGTACCCCTAATCTGCTGCCCCTAACACCGCTGACCCCTATATTATATTTATTAACCCCTAATCTGCCGCCCCCAACGTCGTCGCCACCTACCTACAATTATTAACCCCTAATCTGCCGACCGGACCTCACCGCTACTATAATAAAGTTATTAACCCCTAATCCGCCTCACTCCCGCCTCAATAACCCTATAATAAATAGTATTAACCCCTAATCTGCCTTCCCTAACATCACCGACACCTAACTTCAAGTATTAACCCCTAATCTGCCGACTGGACCTCACCGCTACTCTAATAAATTTATTAACCCCTAAAGCTAAGTCTAACCCTAACACTAACACCCCCCTATGTTAAATATAATTTTTATCTAAAAAAAAAATTAACTCTTATTAAATAAATTATTCCTATTTAAAGCTAAATACTTACCTGTAAAATAAACCCTAATATAGCTACAATATAAATTATAATTATATTATAGCTATTTTAGGATTAATATTTATTTTACAGATAACTTTGTATTTATTTTAACCAGGTACAATAGCTATTAAATAGTTAATAACTATTTAATAGCTACCTAGTTAAAATAATTACAAAATTACCTGTAAAATAAATCCTAACCTAAGTTACAATTAAACCTAACACTACACTATCAATAAATTAATTAAATAAAATACCTACAATTAACTACAATTAAATAAACTAACTAAAGTACAAAAAATAAAAAAAAAGAACTAAGTTACAAAAAATTACAAAATTATTTACAAACATTATAAAAATATTACAACAATTTTAAGCTAATTACACCTACTCTAAGCCCCCTAATAAAATAACAAAGCCCCCCAAAATAAAAAAAATGCCCTACCCTATTCTAAAATAAAAATAGAAAAGCTCTTTTACCTTACCAGCCCTTAAAATCAGCCAATCAGATTGAGCTCGCATTCTATTGGCTGTTCCGATCAGCCAATAGAATGCGAGCTCAATCTGATTGGCTGATTGGATCCCTTAAAGGAACCGTCATTCGTCGGGAAGTTGTCGGCCAGGATGGATGTTCTGCGTCGGCGGGATGAAGATGGATCCGGAAGAAAGAAGATTGAAGATGCCGCTTGATAGAAGACTTCAGCCGGATGATGGATCTCTTCAGCCCTCCACTTGGATCAAGACTTCAGCCGGATGATGGACCTCTTCAGCCCGATGATGGACCTCTTCAGCCCCCACTTGGGCTTGGATGAATATTTCGGAGCCTCTTCTGGACGGATCGGTGATACCCGGCGTGGTGAAGATAAGGTAGGGAGATCTTCGGGGCTTAGTGTTAGGTTTATTTAAGGGGGGTTTGGGTTAGATTAGGGGTATGTGGGTGGTGGGTTGTAATGTTGGGGGGGTATTGTATGTTTTTTTTACAGGCAAAAGAGCAGAACTCTTTGGGGCATGCCCCGCAAAAGGCCCTTTTAAGGGCTGGTAAGGTAAAAGAGCTTTTCTATTTTTATTTTAGAATAGGGTAGGGCATTTTTTTATTTTGAAGGGGCTTTGTTATTTTATTAGGGGGCTTAGAGTAGGTGTAATTAGCTTAAAATTGTTGTAATATTTTTATAATGTTTGTAAATTATTTTTTTATTTTTTGTAACTTAGTTCTTTTTTATTTTTTGTACTTTAGTTAGTTTATTTAATTGTATTTATTTGTAGGTATTTGTATGTAATGTATTTTAGGTAGGTATTTTATTTAATTAATTTATTGATAGTGTAGTGTTAGGTTTAATTGTAACTTAGGTTAGGATTTATTTTACAGGTAATTTTGTAATTATTTTAACTAGGTAGCTATTAAATAATTATTAACTATTTAATAGCTATTGTACCTGGTTAAAATAAATACAAAGTTACCTGTAAAATAAATATTAATCCTAAAATAGCTACAATATAATTATAATTTATATTGTAGCTATATTAGGGTTTATTTTACAGGTAAGTATTTAGCTTTAAATAGGAATAATTTATTTAATAAGAAATAATTTATTTCGTTAGATAAAAATTATATTTCACTTAGGGGGTGTTAGTGTTAGGGTTAGACTTAGCTTTAGGGGTTAATAAATTTATTAGAGTATCGGTGAGGTCCGTTCGGCAGATTAGGGGTTAATACTTGAAGTTAGGTGTCGGTGATGCTAGGGAGGGCAGATTAGGGGTTAATACTATTTATTATAGGGTTATTGAGGCGGGAGTGAGGCAGATTAAGGGTTAATAACTTTATTATAGTAGCGGTGAGGTCCGGTCGGCAGATTAGGGGTTAATAATTGTAGGTAGGTGGCGGCGACATTGGGGGCGGCAGATTAGGGGTTAATAAATATAATATAGGGGTCGGCGGTGTTAGGGGCAGCAGACTAGGGGTACATAGTGATAATGTAGGTTGCGGTGGTGTGCGGTCAGCAGATTAGGGGTTAAAAATTTTTTATTAGAGTGGCGGCGATGTGGGGGGGGCCTCGGTTTAGGGGTACATAGGTAGTTTATGGGTGTTAGTGTACTTTAGAGCACAGTAGTTAAGAGCTTTATGAACTGGCGTTAGCCCAGAAAGCTCTTAACTCCTGGCTTTTCTCTGCGGCTGAAGTTTTGTCGTTAGATTTCTAACGCTCACTTCAGCCAAGACTCTAAATACCGGCGTTAGGAAGATCCCATTGAAAAGATAGGATACGCAAATGGCGTAGGGGGATCTGCGGTATGGAAAAGATGCGGCTGCAAAGTGAGCGTTAGACCCTTTCCTGACTCACTCTAAATACCAACGGGCGGCCAAAACCAGCGTTAGGAGCCCCTAACGCTGGTTTTGATGGCTAATGCAGAACTCTAAATTTAGGCAATAGGATTTTATTTGGGGGGTTTGGTTGTGTGGGTGGTGGGTTTTACTGTTGGGGGTTTGTTTATATATTTTTTACAGGTAAAAGAGCTGATTTCTTTGGGGCAATGCCCCGCAAAAGGCTCTTTTAAGGGCCATTGGCAGTTTAGTGTAGGCTAGGGTTTTTTTATTTTTGGGGGGCTTTTTTATTTTGATTGGGCTATTAGATTAGGAGTAATTCATTTTTATTTTTGATCATTTCTTTTTTGATTTTGTGTAATTTTAGTGTTTATTTTTTTGTAATTTAGATAAATGTAATTTGTTCATTTCATTTATTTAATTTTATTGCAATGTTAGGTGTTAGTGTAACTCAGATTAGGTTTTATTTTACAGGTAACTTTGTATTTATTTTAACTAGGTAGCTAGTAAATAGTTAATAACTGTAAATTACTAACTAGCCTACTTAAAATAAATACAAACTTAGCTGTGAAATAAAAATAACACCTAAGCTAGCTACAATGTAACTATTAGTTATATTGTAGCTAGCTTAGGGTTTATTTTACAGGTAAGTATTTAGTTTTAAATAGGAATTAGTTAGTAGGTTTTATTTAGATTTATTTTAATTATATTTAAGTTAGGGGGTGTTAGAGTTAGGTTTACGTTAGGGTTAGGGGATGGCGACGGTTTAGGGGTTAATCATTTTATTATAGGGGAGATGATGTTGGGGTGCGGCGGAATAGGGGGTTAATACATTTTTTAAGTGGCAGCTATGTCTGGAGAGGCAGATTAGGGGTTAATAATTTTATTTTATTATTTGCAATGTGGGAGGGCCTCGGTTTAGGGGTTAATAGGTAGTTTATAGGTGTTTAGTGTACGTTGTGACAGTTTAGTTATGAGTTTTATGCTACAGCTTTGTAACGTAAAACTCATAACTACTGACTTTAGGTGGCGGTACAGATCTTGTCGGTATAGGGTATAATGCTCACTTTTTGGCCTCCCAGGCAAAACTCCTAATACCGGCGCTAAGGGAGTCCCATTGAAAAAGGACTTTTTTTAAAGTACGGTACTGACGTTGCGTGACGGCCAAAAAAGTGTGCGGTACTCCTATACCGACAAGATTAGTAATAGCAGCGGTAGGGAAAAAGCAGCGTTATGAGGTTTTTTTCACTCATAACGCAAAACTTGTAATCTAGCTGAGGGGCATCAAGATCCATTCGAAGCTTGATGTTTCGGCCCCTTTGTGTTTTGTTGTAATTTTGTTCAATATGTGGAAAAAATTGCTGGCAAGTTTTATTACTATGTGTGTAACATTATTTTTCAGCAGGAATTATGATCTATCTGAAAGGAGCAATAAAGGAACAGTGAAGTCAAAATTAAACTTTCATGAGTCAGATTGAACACAGAATTTTAAACAACTTTCCATTTCACTTTCATGATCTAAATGTGCACAATCTTTTTATATGCCCACTTTCTGGGGCACTAGCCCCTACTGAGCATGTGCAAGATTCACAGGATATATGTACATGCATTTTGTGTAAAGCACAAAACTACATGAAGAAGTCCACTATATGTGCACCATCTGCTTATTGTCTTAGTGCTTAAGCGTAATCCATGAATTTTACTGCATACCTACAAAGAAGCACCTGCAATATCCTCTCCCTAGACTATTGCTTTAGCAATAAAAATAATTTTGGGCTTGTAATATGAGTGCAAAATGAAAGAGTTATTGTTCATGCTTGAGCGATGGTAATGCACAATAGTGCTAATATTTTTGAGCTCTTGTAAATCTAGGCCCAATGTTTAATTATGCATAGTAAACAATATTTACAATGCACTTTGTTAGTTATTTCACCTGCTAATCTAAAATTTTTACTTTTCCCACACTGACCCCAAAAGGCTGCAGTGTATTCCATGGAATTCAGAATTTTGACCTGTCTACATACTGCACAGTGACTGTTTGATATGTCAAGGAGCTAATATATATCTGTCCCTAATTGGCTACATCAAGGCCTCAATATTCAAAACAATGCCAGACCATGGAGAAAATGGCTTTTTGGGATTGTTAGGCTTACCACCCCTCGGTCTGGCAATATATTAAAATAAAAGGGGCGACCCACCAAGTGCCAATGAGTAGCGATGTGTCTCCCATAGGAGACAATGGGGAGCACTATGTCAGCAAAACACTCATTGAGCATATTTGACAAGTTCCTATACAGCGCAGACAATGCACTCACTGAAACCAAAAAAGGTTTCTGTGTCAGAACACTTCAAATAATGCCTGTGTGACTTTACTTTCAATAAACCTACTCTACCTGCCTCACACTGGAAAGTCTCGCCACTGAAAAGATGGTGATACAAACATGTTTGATATCCTACTTGTATCCTGTACTTCAGAGATTGGAATATATTGTACTGCTGTTGATGTATCACAAGCAAACTGCAGGTTACTCCCCTGGAACGCCAGTTAACTCCAGCAGAATGCCTACTTGTACGTCATATTATAGCTATACTCCCCAGGAACGCCCAGCAAACTCTGCCTACTCCTACATCATGTCTTAGCCATACTCCCCTGGAATGCCCAGCTAAATCCCACAGACTGCCTACACCTATGTCATGTCTTCCCTATAATCCCACTGGAACGCCCAGCTAAAACCCATAGGCCTCTTAGGTTAGGTTTTATTTTACAGGTATATTTGTATTTATTTTAGCTAGGAAGTTATTAAATAGTTAATAACTATTTAATAACTATTCTACCTAGTTAAAATAAATACAAACTTGCCTGTAAAATAAAAATAAATCCTAAAATAGCTACAATGTAACTATTAGTTATATTGTAGCTATTTTAGGGTTTATTTTACAGGTAAGTAATTATTTTTAAATAGGAATAATTTATTTAAAGGGAAACTGTACCCAAAAATTTTCTTTCGTGATTCAGATTGACATGAAATTTTAAGCAACTTTCTAATTTACTCCTATTATCAAATTTTCTTCATTCTCTTGGTATCTTTATTTGAAATGCAAGAATGTAAGTTTAGATGCCGGCCCATTTTTGGTGAACAACCTGGGTTGTCCTTGCTGATTGGTGGATAAATTCATCCACCAATAAAAAAGTGCTGTCCAGAGTACTGAAACCAAAAAAAAGTTTAGATGCCTTCTTTTTCAAATAATGATAGCAAGAGAACGAAGAAAAATTGATAATATATAGTAAATTAGAAAGTTGCTTAAAATTGCATGCTCTTTCTGAATTACAAAAGAAAACATTTGGGTACAGTGTCCCTTTAATGATAGGAATATTTATTTAGATTAATTTAAATTATATTTAAGTTAAGGGGTGTTAGGGTTAGACTTAGGTTTAGGGGTTAATAAATTTAATGTAGGTGGCGGCGGTGTAGGGGGGTCATATTAGGGGTTAATAAATTTAATGTAGGTGGCGGCAGTGTAGGGGGGTCAGATTAGGGGTTAATAAATATAATGTAGGTGGCGGCGGGGTCCGGGAGCAGCAGTTTAGGGGTTAAACACTTTATTTAGTTGCGACGGGCTCCGGGAGCGGCGGTTTAATAAGAATAATTTAGGTGGCGGCGGTGTAGGGGGGGCAGATTAGGGGTTAATAAGTATAATGTAGGTGGCGTCAGTGTAGGGGGGGCAGATTAGGGGTGTTTAGACTCGGAGTACATGTTAGGGTGTTAGGTGTAGACATTTCCCATAGGAATCAATGGGATATTGGGCAGCAGCAAACATAAGCTTTCGCTGCTATCAGACTCCCATTGATTCCTATGGCATCTGCCTCCTCCAGGGCGGCGGATTGAAAACCAGGTACGCTGGGCCAGAATAGTGGCAAGCGTACCTGCTAGTTTTTTGATAACTAGCAAAAGTAGTCAGATTGTGCCGAACATCGATCTGTGTTGGACTGAGTCCGGCGGATCGTATGTTACGTCACTATATTCTACTTTTGCCGGTCTGTAGGGTTTGATAACTACGGCAAATCAGGCTTGTCACAAATACGCTGTGGAATTCTAGCGTATTTGCGGTTGACAGCTTGATAAATAGAGGCCATAGAATGTCTACACCTTAGTCATGTCTGCAACATACTTGACTAATAAAGTATACGAAAAGAAACCTCCCTATTATAACTATAGGGGCTATAATATTTATGGTTACAATAATAAAATGAACAAGTAAAAATAACAAAATTTTAAATTATATACAATTTAAAATAATATGCATTATACATGACAATGCATATCATTTTAACATTGTATATAAATGCAATGCACCCTCACCCCACACACAACCTAAGCCCACTTCACTATTAATCCCTAGTCTGCCCTAACTTAACTAGCTACCCCCCAAAACTTGTAACCCCTAAACCACCACAACCCCCCAACACAAACTACCTCTACACTTCCAAACTACCTAACAACTAACCCCCCAGACCTCTAAGCTAACACCCCTTAAGTTACAAAAAATATCAAACACTAAAATTACTGAAAATAAAAAATCACATTAACAAAGAAAAAAAACACTGCCAAAAATAAAAAAGCCACAGTTATGCCTAAACTAAAACTAAAGCCACCTTTAAAAAAACACCCTAAAATAAAAATAAAAACCCTATACTAAGACAAAGTTACTATAGCAATAGCCCTTAGAAGGACTCTTTGTAGGGCATTGCCCTAAAATTTTTTAGCTCTTTTGTTTAAAAAACACAACCCCATTCTACAATAAAAGTAACCCCTCAAAAAAGCCTATCTAAAAAAACCTACTCTAAAAAGTGCCCTTAGAAGTGATCATATCTCTTTTACCTTAAAAAAAATTCCCTTCTTAAAAAACTTAGCCTAAAAAATCTCTTTCCAAAAAAAAGGTTGCTCTTATAAGAGCATTTTGAAGGGCAACACATTGCCCTAAAATTTTCAGCTCTTTTTCTTTTAATAAAAAACTAAAACACTCTATTCTAAAAAAAAACTATCCTACAAAAAATCCTAAGCTAAAAAAACAAACTATTCTAAACAAAGACTGCCCTTAGAAGGAACTTTTGTAGGGAATTGCCCTAAAGTGATTATAGCTTTTGTAGGATAAAAAAAAGGCCTATTCTAAAAGAATTCTATACTTAAAATCTTAAAAGGGAAAAAACACCTTAGCTTACAAATAAAAAATTCACCCCAAAAAATCCTAATGCTAAACCCCAAAGCTTATACTAACCAACTTGACTTCGGCTATTATTTAATCGCCAACTGCAGTGCTCTTCTTCATGGCGGGCCCATCTTCATTCTTGCAGCGGGGGCCCATTTTCATGAAGGCAGCAGCAGCGGGGCTAATCTTCATGCAGGCGGTTGTCCTCTTGTATCTTTATCCTGGGGGCTGTGGTCCATCTTCATCCATCTTCTGCCATTGCTCCGCTGGGTATGTCTTCATCCATCTTCCACCCGATGCATCTTCTTATCTTCTTTTCTTTATCTCCGTTTCTTCCATCCCCGACATCCTCTTCATGCGGTCACCTGCCGCACACTGAATTTTGAATCGGAGGTTCCCCCTTTATATAGGGGTACCATTGCATTCCCATTGGCTGATTTTCAAAACCAAATTCAAATCAGCCAATAGAAAAAGCTTTTATTCTATTGGCTGATTTGAATGTAGTTTATGAAAATCTGCAAATAGGAATGCAAGGGCAACCCTATATAAGGTGGTACCTCAAATTCAAAATTCAGTGTGTGCAGGTGACCGCATGAAGAGGACGTTGGAGAAAGAATATCAGAAGATGACATTGACAAGAAGAGAAGATAAGAAAACTCTGCTAAGCTTTTAACACACTTTTGGTAGCGTGCATAGTTGAAAATAACACGTTTTCGCACGAGCGCTAACCCGACGTGCACAAAAAGCAGGACTTGTATGTAAATACACACATACACATATAAATACATATGTACACACATAGATACATATACATATTTAGACCTCATAACTTTTTATGCAGTTTTAGAAAATAATTTTTATTAGACAGTGTTAGTACGTACGCTATTTCCTATGCACCCAAAAAAACAATAATTGCTTGCGCCTAATAACTATCTTTATTTTCTATCTTGTGCATATATAAATATATTACCTGGGGGTGCCAATGATTCATAATCACTATCTATCTATCTATCTATCTATCTATCTATCTATTTATCTATCTATCTATCTATTATGTATCTTGTGCATGTATAAATATATTACCGGGGGTGCCAATGATTCCTAATCTATTACAATCTATCTATCTATCTATCTATTATCTATATTGGGTATATATAAATATATCACCTGGGGGTGCCAATGTTCTTTTTGTTGCAGTAATTTTTTCTTTTTTTTTTACTGTCTTATACATTAATCTTGTTTACTCTGTCTACAGACTAATAAGTAACATCACTCAACTTATCAAATGCTTTCAAAATTCTTTATATGCAGCAGTATAAAATGAATCCATTGTATTTTCAGCCTGCCTGAAGTTATTTCTGAAATAACATACTTACATAAATCCCTCTATAACCATATGTCATTTATTCAAGTCTATCTAGAAATCTGTAATGTATGTGTGAATGAACTGCAACTGTTAGAGAGTTTTTGGCTGCTTTTGTTTTAAGATCATGTAAATGCTTGTACTTGCAGTGAGACCTGTTATAGGGATGGGTGTGGAAGATTAAAAAGACTTCTTAATAAAATAAAAAAAAAATCAATTGCAGGAATCATTGTCTGCCCCCTCACTTCCCACCATGTATAGATACATTAAATGTTAACTTCAAGTGAAGACAACTTCTTGTTGTGAAACACTTCTTAAAAAGCAGTGTTAATAACAAACGTTAAATAACTTGACATAGCTGTCAACATGCTCTATTGAATTCCTTGCTGTATATATGTGTGTGTGTGTATATATATATATATATATATATATATATATATACCGTATTTTTCGCTCCATAATACGCACCTGACCATAAGACACACCTAGCTTTTAGAGGAGGAAAACAATAAAAAAAAATATTCTGAATCAAATGGTGTAGTAAACTATTTAATAAAATAGAACAGAATAATAGAACAGCAGTCAACAGTGGAATAAAGAACCATCATCAGTGTCATTAACAAATGAAGAGATACTTCTAGTTTTCTGTGTACCCCAAGAACTCTGAATTGCTAGAGTCAGAATTTAAGAAGCTCAGTTGCTCACAATCCCTGACATCACTTTCGACGCTATCTTCAGATGAGAAATCATCCTCGGTTCCATCCAAAGCATTTCCTCCTTCACTGAGTGCTATGATGTTTTCACCCATTCACAAACTTGAGTGATAGAGGGCCTCTTCATTCGTCCAGTAGGTGTCAGATCATGATTACCAGCAGCCATCCATTTGTTCCACTCTTCTCACATAAAGACCTTAAATGGTTTGTTGATGGAAATGTCGAGAAGTTGCAGCTGGCTGGTAAGACCTCCCGGAATTACAGCTAGATGAGTCTTTACTTCTTTAAAGCACTTTTTTGTAGTTTCGCTAATATGTGCTCTAAACTGGTCAAGCACTAATAAGGCAGGTTTTTTCAGAAGCCCTCCACGATGTTTGGACCACACTTTTTAAACCATACTCTTATTCCATTTTTGTTCCAACCATCCTTTCTCATGAACATGTGCAACAACTCCTCTTGGAATCAAATGTTTTCCTTTTGAAAATTAACATGGGTGGCAATTTGGTGCCATCTGCACAGCAACACAACACAACCGTGTAATGGGTTTTCTCATGTCCGGAGGTTTTTACGGTGATAGCTTTGGCACCTTTCAGATCAACAGTCCTATTAGATGGCACATCAAAGGTTAGCGGGACTTCATTGATTAATTGATTAATTATGAAACATACTCAAAACTGTATACTGTAACTGTTCTCATTCTTATATTACAGTGCAGTCAGATATAGAGCTCTTTTCCATTGAGCCGTAAATAGTTTTGCACAAGGTTGCAAAACAAAAAACTGCTGTCAGAAGCCATTACGGTTATCGACAGTGCTTTCCATGATTAATGGCTGCCACAAAAAAAAATTACTCATCCAAAAGAAAATAATAGAAGCCGTAAAGAGCAAAATGCCCCGGTTTCCATTGAACATGCTGACGATAAAGTCTCAAACTGAGGGAGAATGTACAGCTTATTTTTCTATGGTTAAGATTTTTTTTTTACAATAAATAAATCCATCCATATTCAGACAAGTTGTGCACTTACTGTCTCTGCAAAGGCCCAGAGATTGCTGGGGAGGAAAGAGGAGTCTGTGGGTGCTTTGAAGGTTAATAGCTCAAAAAAGTGCACACACCCTTCAAAATAGCCAAAGAAAACGTCAACCTCCCAAAAGTTCCTGCAGCCCATGTTTAAAACAAGCCCAACTGGGCATGAAATTAGGCCACCTAGCAACACTGAGCCCAATTTCCAATTGCTAGAGGGTTTTTTCCTCAGCATGAATGGCACATTCATTTGACCAATCAACATTTTGCATCATTCTAGCAAGCACCCACGCTCTCAAGTCAAAAAGGGACACCACAGCCGTTTAGGCAGTGAGGCTGAAATTGTTTCCTGTTCAGTAACGCGTTTTTGTTAATAACGGCAATCCCTGTAAGTATTTTTTCCATTGTGGGAGCTTTTTCTTACATTCCTGCATATTACAAACTAAAGATATATTCATATATATATAAATGCAACAGAAATAGTGAGATTTAAGTGTTCTTGAAATTAAAATGGTAGGGAAAACAAATGCTACAGGTGTCCTTTTTCCCATTCAGATCCGTGCTCAGGGAGCATTGTGGCGGCTATTCATTCTGGGAACATTGCCAGGGGAACATTCACGGTGTGACATCATCAGTGACGCCACTGCCACCTTCAAACCATGCAAGGCGATTTACAGGCTACTATTTGCTTGGCAGTTACCACCTCTGTAGTTTTCTAATGGTTTGCTATTTTAGTAGTAAGGGTTAAGCAAAATATGAATGTCTGGTCTTATAATAATATTTCTCTTTTCAATAAAATTGCCACTCTTCTCTGTTTCATTCCAAAGTCTACAACCGTGTCATTTTTTTCACTATACTACCTATGTGACCTTATTCTGTCATAACTGCCTACTAGTATTTGTATCCCAATTCACGCACACATTTATGCCAAAAGCAAAACTCAGCATAGTCTCGCTCTCTATAGCATTCTAATCTACTTTCTCTTGTATCTTAATTGCTAGGACAAATAACCTACAACCCTTTTACACAGCATATTTCCACCAGCTCTGTTCAACCCCAACAATATGGCTGCTAACAAGATTTGGAGCTGTTTGGTCAAGCACTGTCCATTTACATTTCATCTCCATCATTTGACTCATATCAACACGAAATTGAACTTAAACAAAAAAAAAAAAAAACAGGCTAACCAAGGGGTACTCTTTTGACCCCCCCGCAACTCTTTACAAATGACATCTGTTAAAATGGTCAACTATTTCTGTTTGCAGTGAGTGAGCATAAGCAGTTCATGCTTTTAACCCAGAAATAGTACTCTACAGCAGTGTTTTTCAACCAGTGTGCCGTGGCACACTAGTGTGCCGTGAGAGATCCTCAGGTGTGCCACGGCTGACAACAGTGCGGGGGTGTCCCTCTTTCAAATTTTGAAATATTCGGAGGTATGTGACAGGCTCATCAGGCATCATTTACAACCATGACATTGACATTCATTCACAGACAATCATGATTGTTTGTGAATGAATGTCAATATGTCATGTATAGTTTGTAGAAGGCATGGCATGACAGCACAGTACAGTGTGTGTGTATATATATATATATATATATATATATACATACATATATATATCCTGTATTAGGCTACAATGTGTGATTTTGTAACATTTTGGGATGGTGGTGTGCCACAGGATTTTTTAATGTAAAAAAGTGTGCCACGGCAAAAAAAAGGTTGCAAATCACTGCTCTACAGCATTTAAACATTGTGTGTAGTTTAAATTTATGTTCATCCTAATCCCCAGTACAAAAAGCTAATGACTGATTAGTTATAAGAGATAAACTAAAATAATAAATTGTATGAACACATTGTAATTTATGTGAACAGATATTTTATCATACTATGGGCCAGATTACGAGTGGAGCGCTAGCGATAACGGGATTATTGCGGTTGTTCACGAGTCAGTTTTACGTCTAGTATTACAAGTTGAAAGTAAATGCGATCGCTTAAGCACAATAGCGATTTACGCTGGAATGATTACCGTGACTTCAGAGCTCTGGCTAACTGCAAAGTACAAGTTCACTCTTAATAACACCATCTAATAAAAAAGTATTAAAAACATATATTGCACACAAAATTTCTAAGAGCTCAGAGATATGAGGTCTCAGGTGTTAGAAAAAAAAAGGCAGGCAAAGGGCTACACCATTGAGATAGATACATATACATCTCTAAGGGGACGATTTATCATGAGTCTGGCGGACATGAGCCGCTGTAGCGATCATGTCGCCAGACATCGATAAATGTCGACAGAATACGCTGTCTGCATTTATCATTGCTCAAGCAGTTCTGGTGAACTGCTTGTGCAATGCAGGAATTCAGGAATGCAGCCCCCTGCAAATTCACGGCCAATCGACTGCTAGCAGGGGGTGTCAATCAACCCGATCGTATGCGATCGGGCAGATTGATGTCCACTACCTTAAAGGTGGTCGACGAGTTAAGGAGCAGCGGTCTTAAAGCGACCCTGAACCCAATTTTTTTCTTTCGTGATTCAGATAGAGCATGCAACTTTCTTATTTATACCTATTATCATTTTTCTTTGTTCTCTTGCTATCTTTATTTGAAAAGTAAGAATGTAAGTTTAGATGCTGGCCCATTTTTGGTGAACAACCTGGGTTGTTCTTGCTGATTGGTGGATAAATTCACCCACCAATAAACAAGTGCTGTCCTGGGTCTGAACCAAAAATTGGCAGGCTCCTTAGCTTAGATGCCTTATTTTTCAAATAGAGATAGCAAGAGAACAAATAAAAATTGATAATAGAAGTAAATTAGAAAGTTGCTTGAAATTGCATGCTCTATCTGAATCATGAAAGAAAAAAAATTGTGTTCAGTGTCCCTTTAAGCCTGAAGACTCATGCAGAAACAGATGTACTTGGTTTCATTCAGGCCATGATAAATCGGCCCCTAAATATGTATTTGCATGTGTATATATAAATAAATATATATATATATATATATATATATATATATATATATATATATATATATATAGGCAGACAGAAGATGCACTCACAGGTCTTTTTCACTCTCAAAAGATTTGAATGGTGTAACGTTTTCGGGGTTCAAAACCCCTTCATCAGCAAACAAATGTGTAAGAAACAAACTCTTTTATAGTGTGTGGTGTTACAGAAAAATACACAAACCTGGTAATCTCCAAAATTGCGCCAAAAGTTCCGTGTTTGGAATGCATACTGCGTTCCACTGTGATAGCCGAAACCGGAAGTTCAATTACATCACTTCCGGTTTTCGCCAATGTTAACAAAGTTGAACATAAGTGTATCAAATACAATTTAAATATCATCAACTTAAATATCATATTGCATATAAGTGTCAAAATACAGCAATCTGTGTGTGGGGCCATCCTAGCAAAAAAACATGTAATCCAATACGATGTGGACCCAGTGCATTCACCATGGCAACGGCTTACATGGTAACAGTTGCCATAGACTACTGTATACAAACTGTGAGACATAGTAATAATAGTGAAACTTATAGTGACTAATATACTAGAAAAAACATATATGACCCTGGGCCATTATACAGAAACATGGGATTAATCACCCATACTATTTACACATGTAAAAAATAACAAAGCCAAGGGTTATATCTGTATAAACAAAGACATGTTTTCAAAGATACTACTTGTGGTTATGTGTCCTCATAACCTATTTAAAAACACGAAAAGGACTATGTCATAGTGCTTATGATGGTAATAATATTTCATACTAGTAAATGCAGAGAGACAAATAGTAATGCCAGCATGTTATTGTAGATGAGAGTTGACTTCAGTAATGGAATACAACTGGGCGGCTTGAACACAATGCCAGATTTCAAGGGCCTTTTATGATTCTGACTAACGTGCTACATACTTGGGGTACATGGAGAGGGCATGGTGGCTCTGTGTTTGCAACATGCGATATTACTCCCTTGATTGGGCGTTGTCTGCACATTGCTCACAGCACTTTGGATGGGGAACTTTTGGTATCCCTATCTCTAAGTGGAAGCCTGGCTTTTCTCTATTGGTTACTCTGATTTTTTCACGCACTCAATAATCATTTGGTTGTTTTGGTCATGCATTATGACTCTATTCTATATAATTTTGGGACATTGAGGGAATATAACCTTGCATTTATTCCTTTTTACATGCTTTTGAGTACCCTTTTTTCTGCCATACCAAGGCCTGTGCCTTATATTTTTACACATATGTTTTTTTCTAATGTGCAAGTTTGATATGCATATATGATACCGTATATAAGATATGGTAGTACTCTCACGTATGTGTATAACGGTCATTACTGAAGTCAACTCTCATCTACAATAACATGCTGGCATTACTATTTGTCTCTCTGCATTTACTAGTATGAAATATTATTACCATCATAAGCACTATGACATAGTCCTTTTCGTGTTTTTAAATAGGTTATGAGGACACATAACCACAAGTAGTATCTTTGAAAACATGTCTTTGTTTATACAGATATAACCCTTGGCTTTGTTATTTTTTTACATGTGTAAAAAGTATGGGTGATTAATCCCATGTTTCTGTATAATGGCCCAGGGTCATATATGTTTTTTCTAGTATATTAGTCACTATAAGTTTCACTGTTATTACTATGTCTCACAGTTTGTATACAGTAGTCTATGGCAACTGTTACCATGTAAGCCGTTGCCATGGTGAATGCACTGAGTCCTCATCGTATTGGATTACTTGTTTTTTTGCTAGGATGGCCCCACACACAGATTGCTGAATTTTGACACTTATATGCAATATGATATTTAAGTTGCTGATATTTAAATTGTATTTGATACACTTATGTTCAACTTTGTTAACATTGGCGAAAACCGGAAGTGATGTAATTGAACTTCCGGTTTCGGCTATCACAGTGGAACGCAGTATGCTTTCCAAACACAGAACTTTTGGCGCAATTTTTGAGATTACCAGGTTTGTGTATTTTTCTGTAACACCACACACTATAAAAGAGTTTGTTTCTTACACATTTGTATGCTGATGAAGGGGTTTTGAACCCCGAAAACGTTACACCATTAAAATCTTTTGAGAGTGAAAAAAACCTGTGAGTACATCTTCTGTCTGCCTATTCATCTGTATCCTTGCACCCAGGCTGTTGCCGAACAGGAGGGCTGAACTGGAATTTGTATATTATATATATATATATATATATATATATATATATATATGTGTGTGTGTGTGTATACATGTGTATTTATATGTGTATAAATGTATTTACAGACATATGTACATATAAATATGTTTGTACACATATATAGACATATATAGAAGTGCATGGGAGCCCTTTGCAGTTAAGTAGATGAAAACATGTAAAAGCATATTTATTCAATATTCATATCTAATAAAGGTTTAAACTATGTATTTAGTGTAAATATTTCACATTCCAATGTTCTAAGTATTTTTAATAGATTTTCCTCTATATATCTGTATATATCGATACCTATATGTAATCATCTATATATATATATATATATAGGTATAGAAATATATTGTACCAAAAAACATCAGATATATGATATATATGAAGAAATATTTATTTATGAAAACTAGAACTTATTCTTCTATAAGAAGAAAATTGGAATGTGACATAATTATATTTTTCTGTCGTGTTAGCGCACATGAGAATATGCAAATGGGTTTACAAGAGAGGGGGATGTTAGGGTTTTTCCCCTTTTTATCCTCTGTTGACTTATAGTATATGGGGGAATACATGAATGTGCATACAATATTGTTATAAGTATGCGCGTTATGTTATAATAAGTTTAGCTTTTAGCACTTGTTGGTTTAGCACGCGAGTGAAAATAGTTTATTTCAAACTCATAATACGAGGGCAACCCGATGAGTGCAAAAAGCTTACTTCTAGTGCAATCAACGCTTGAGCGGGAACATTAATTAGCACTCCACTTGTAATATGGCCATATGTTTCTATAATACCTATTTAGACCTGTACTATACAATGACAATAGAAATATTAGATTTTCGTGTGTTATTAAACACTTCTTTAAGTTTTAGGATTAGTGTATCCCAATAATTCATAGTACATCATAATTTATCACTTGTAATTATAACAGTGTAATATGGATTCTGTTTTCTAAATAAAGAATTCAAATCTGTTTGTCAATAAATCCCAGTAAATAAGGATAATCCAATCATTATATGACACCTCTCCTTTATGCTACAATCATGTATCCAGCAAATTCTCTCTGTAGTTTTTATCTTTCTTGTTTTGATACCTAAACAAAGAGGGCCTGAGGGGGAAACGTATAGCATAACATTCCTTATACAGCAAACAAAAAGGACAATGGATCCCAGTTTTACTTTTAGTTTTATATCCTCAGTGACCTCAATGTTTCATTTTAAGTATTACAAAATATGATCTATATGATATGGTTATATATACTGTATATTTTGTTCTATCTAAAAATGTACATAGTCATGTCTCTTAAATATGTTTTTATGTATTTTACTTTGTGTAAGCTTTTAGTAAAAGTCAAGTCACAGATGGCAGTTATTAGTAAGCAGGTGTAACAGTTTTATCCCTAACATACAAACGGCTAGATTTGGAGTTTGGCGTTAGCCGTGAAAACCAGCGTTAGAGGCTCCTAACGCTGGTTTTAGGCTACCGCCGGTATTTGGAGTCACTCAAAATAGGGTCTAACGCTCACTTTTCAGCCGCAACTTTTCCATACCGCAGATCCCCTTACGTCAATTGCATATCCTATCTTTTCAATCTGATCGGAACAGCCAATAGAATGCAAGCTCAATATTCCTACCTTAATTCCGATTGGCTGATAGAATCCTATCAGCCAATCGGAATTCGAGGAACCGTCATTCTTCAGTTGGACGTCGCCGGAAGAAGATGGGTCCGCGGTGGAGGTCTTCAGGAAGGAGCCGGTCGTCATCGGATGAAGATAGAAGATGCCGCTTGGATCAAGATGGTTGCCGGTCCGGATCGCCTCTTCTTCCCGGATAGGATGAAGACTTTGGAGCCTCTTCTGGACCTCTTCAGCCCCCGGATGATGGATCGCCAACCCCCGTTTGGGTTGGATGAAGATTTTGGAGCCAGGACGGATCGGTGATACCTGGTGAGGTGAAGACATGGTAGGATGATCTTCAGGGGCTTAGTGTTAGGTTTATTTAAGGGGGGTTTGGGTTTGATTAGGGGTATGTGGGTGGTGGGTTGTAATGTTGGGGGGGGGTATTGTATGTTTTTATTTACAGGCAAAAGAGCTGAACTTCTTGGGGCATGCCCCGCAAAGGGCCCTGTTCAGGGCTGGTAAGGTAAAAGAGCTTTTAACTTTAGTAATTTAGAATAGGGTAGGGCATTTTTTATTTTGGGGGGCTTTGTTGTTTTATTAGGGGGCTTAGAGTAGGTGTAATTAGTTTAAAATTGTTGTAATATTTTTCTTATGTTTGTAAATATTTTTTTATTTTTTGTAACTTAGTTCTTTTTTATTTTTTGTACTTTAGCTAGTTTATTTAATTGTATTTATTTGTAGGAATTGTATTTAATTAATTTATTGATAGTGTAGTGTTAGGTTAATTGTAGGTAATTGTAGGTAGTTTATTTAATTAATTTATTGATAGTGTAGTGTTAGGTTTAATTGTAACTTAGGTTAGTATTTATTTTACAGGTAATTTTGTAATTATTTTAACTATTTTAGCTATTAAATAGTTCTTAACTATTTAATAGCTATTGTACCTGGTTAAAATAAATACAAAGTTACCTGTAAAATAAATATTAATCCTAAAATAGCTATAATATAATTATAATTTATATTGTAGCTATATTAGGATTTATTTTACAGGTAAGTATTTATCTTTAAATAGGAATAATTTATTTAATAAGAGTTAATTAATTTCGTTAGATGTAAATTATATTTAACTTAGGGGGGTGTTAGTGTTAGAGTTAGACTTAGCTTTAGGGGTTAATACATTTATTAGAGTAGCGGTGAGCTCCAGTTGGCAGATTAGGGGTTAATAATTGAATTTAGGTGTTTGCGATGTTAGGGAGGGCAGATTAGGGGTTAATACTATTTATTATAGGGTTAGTGATGCGGATTAGGGGTTAATAACTTTATTATAGTAGCGCTCAGGTCCGCTCGGCAGATTAGGGGTTAATAAGTGTAGGCAGGTGGAGGCGACGTTGAGGGGGGCAGATTAGGGGTTAATAAATATAATATAGGGGTCGGCGGTGTTAGGGGCAGCAGATTAGGGGTACATAGAGATAATGTAAGTAGCGGCGGTTTACGGAGCGGCAGATTAGGGGTTAAAAATAAAATGCAGGTGTCAGCGATAGCGGGGGCGGCAGATTAGGGGTTAATAAGTGCACGCGTTTCCCGCATGCTCACATGCGCTTCATCAGAGATGATGTGTGTGTGTGTGTGTGTTTGTGTGTGTGTATGTGTATATTGGCAACAGTGCTTTTAGTAAAAGCTATTGCACATAGCACTGCTGGTTTCAGATAAACACCAAAGCTTGTTCTCAGAGCAAACAGTCTATTTGAATGCTGGATCACATACAATTAGTAGGATTGCTCCCAAAACATCTAAACAATAATACTTTGCTTGACAGTTTTGCAACTTGGTTACAATTCATTAGAAATCACCTTTAAAAACACATTGAGCCAGATTACAGGTGGTGCGGTTATGATAGCATGGGACACAATAAGCTTGCTTTAGTGCAACCTTTACTTTCAATGGAGATCGCAACCGCTTTAAATAGCGCTCATAAAACAAATTAAAAGTTATAGGTTGAGCTTGAGCACAAGTTGAAACTGCGCTAGAATATGTAGTGGGACTTGAAACCTGAAGTAAAGTATAAGGGTTAAAAAAAATGTTTCATAAAACGTCAAAAATATATTAAAATAAACTATTGAAGTCTATGGGGAGAAGGAGTTAGCACAGTTGCGATATCCGAAGTCCTGACGTTAATGTGCCTTGGTCTTTTGCTTGGGCGCTACCTTTTTGCTTTTTAACTTGTTATACGTGCGCTAATGCAGATGCACATTTTTTTTACTTTGAGTGCTGTTAGTGCTCGAGCAGAAAAAAGAGCAAGTTTTCTACTTGTAATCTGTCCCAATTTCACTGGATTTAAAGATTTTTCAAAAACCTTGACCACTTAAAAATGATCCTTTTTCATGTGGCATATATTTAACATACGTAAATATTTGTATCATCTAAATATAAATATATGTGGAATGCACATACGATCTCTGTTGCCTGGGGTTTTCAGAATGTTCTGTTTCTTGTTTCATTGAATCATAAAGGGAACAAACAGATATTTAATAAATGATACGTATTTTAATCTTTGGTTGAATTCTACATTTCTTCTTTTTTTATACGTTGAGTGCAATAATTTGCCTATATACTAATGCTGTACAAATATTATTTTAAATATTAAACATTTGTTTTTATTTTTTGTTTGCAATACTTTAATGATAATGGAAAACCTGGAATAGAAGCTACAGATAAATATAAAGATATTGGGGTAAATTTACTACAAGTCGAATGGACAAGATACGCTATAGTGAATCATGCCCGCTTGACATCTCTAAATGCGGGCAGCATACAATGTCAGCATTTATCATTGCACAATCATTTCTAGTGAAATGCTTGTGCAATGCCACCACATGCTCAGAGCAGGGGCTGTCAATCATTATAATCGTATTGGATCGGGATGATTTCAATCCGTCACCTAAAAGGTGAGACTGAAACCATGAGACTCCAAAGCAGCATTCACTACATCATAAATGGACCCATTGTATTTACAAAAATGTGGAAAGTAAATAGAGAGGTTGAACTAAAGTATTTCCCCATTATATAGATAAAACATATTTTTGACAAAGGTATCTGATTCATGACAATGCAATAATATGTAGAGATGTGACATTATAGTAATTATAAACACAAGATCTAAATATTGAAACAGGACGACTGGCATTTTCAAATGTTATGATAGATATTACAATTTATATATTTCCATCCCACTGATATACGTATACTCTTAAATTGTGTTTTTAAATGTCATGTTTCTCGCTTCCCAGGTGTGATGCAAATGTGTAGGTGAATGGCTCAGAAAAGAGGCCTAAGTATACTAAAGTGTTATGCAATATCCCAAAGAAATACTATTAATAGATCAAAACATATTTTAATTGAAATAAAATAGTGCGGAAGAAAATGGTACAATAAAATGTTGTGACTAGTACAGATAGCTTGGATGCAATAATGTTAAAGGGACATAATACTCATATGCTAAATCACTGTAAAAAGCTGACAGGAAAATATCACCTGAACATCTCTATGTAAAAAAAGATATTTTACCTCACAATTTCCTCAGCTCAGCAGAGTAAGTTCTGCGTAAAAAGTTATACTCAGCTGCAGCCCAGCTGCAGGTAAAAAAAATAAAAAATAAATGAAGAAATGAACAGCAGTCAATCAGCATCAGCAGTGCTGAGGTCATGAACTCTTTTACTGTGATCTCATGAGATTTCACTTAACTCTCATGAGATTTCATAGCAAACTTCCTTTAAACTGAATAGGGAAATAAGATGAGAGTGCACGTAAACTCGCCCCTTCCGCCGTCCCGGGACTGACATACTGATTTGCTGCTTAGAAGTCCTTTACAATGGGATCTAGCTACTGAGAAACTTTTGAAGTAAAATATCTTTCTTTTTTACATAGAGATGTTCGGGTGATATTTTCTAGTCAGCTTTTTATAGCTATGCTGCATCACTTTGAAGTGTTTAAACATTTGAGTATTATGGCCCTTTAATTGAGTAAAGTAACAAAAGTGGCTGAAATGTGAAACAGTTAGTGGTGATAAAATATGTAACAATATAGCAAAATGTAGCAATAGTGTAGAAGTTTATAGTGGCAAGATATTGGCTACAAATATGTTATGCACTATGAAGAACTGACTTATATATAAGCAAGGATATTAAATAGAAGGTATTAGATAGATGGTATTAGATAAAATATGACATTTAATAAAATAAAATAGTATTAATGAAATGAAACATCAATGAAATTGAACATAGATAATAAACTAATTAGAACAGGGACTGCTGATTTCATATAATACAACCTGAGAAAAAGAAGATTGGCCAATCTTATAAAATAAAATAAATAGTTGAGTGCACAGAGGATATGTAAATATCCTAAAGAAAATGATGATAAAAAAAGAATATATATAAAAATTAATTGATGTCCCAAACAAATTGCTAGAATTTGTATGTAGTGTCCTAAGAAATTGTCCCAGGGATGAGTCCCAAAAAAGGTCCAAGTGTAGTGTCTCAAGTAGGGGAAGTGCAGTCAAATCCCAAATGGAATGTGGAGATCACGGACTAGAGAAAATAAGTATGGTCTGTTTCCTGGGTGAAAGAGTAGGTAGAATATCCAAAGTACAACAGATAGTATCCAATTTAGATCCAATGAGAAAAAAACTTGTAAAAAAAGAGAACAAAAGGCTGCACAAAACAAGCACAATGAAAAAGATGTTATAGGAAATGTGCTCACCGTATTTAAAGCTCGGGCTGGTATGTCGTTCAAGGTCTACTTGTTTCAGCCTACAACAAGGCCTTTATCAAGACTATACCAGCTTAGAGTGTTGATGATATTTAAAGGTTTGTTTAGCCAATCCCGTTTAAGGGGGGTGTGGCATTAGTTACGTATCACATAATGCCTGACATATGTGTAACTGATACAGATTATGTGAATAAGCTTAAATCATGTGGATTTAGAAGAGGTTCTCGTGTATCAAACATATCATTATTTGAGTTCATATTAAGAATATTCTCAGTATGAACTGAAATAATTATATGTTTATTTGATATAAGCTTAATAAATATAAGCAAGAATATCTAAGAAAGGGTGAGGAGGGCATACGGGTGAACCCTTCTGAAAAAAAATCACACATAACATCTTAAAACGTGCAGTTTAATAAGAACTGTAAACTATTAAATATTAGCTTTAAACAATTATATTTTAATTATCAACTTAGTAATATATATCATTTACATGTTATGCCATTTACCGTATTATAGTTTGTATTTTTAATTCTTCTAAAGATATACATATTTGTTTAAATTCAGCATGTAAACAGATCCAAAGTACATTTATATAATCTATGTTGAGATTCATTTTCAAATTATATATTTGCATTTATCAATATAAAATGCATAATTTGACTTTACTATGTATAAGTTACAATCTATATTTCTAAGGTTATTTATTCATTTTTCAATACAGAAATATGTATATGATTAAAAACACTATTTTTAAATTATCTAATTACAAAAGAAAATGTTTCTGCAATACAACTTTATGTTGAATATCCAGTGCATCATGTAAACATTATCTACCACATAGTTTATTTAGCTACTTTAAACTATGTTGAGTGAATACATAAATCACCAGCATTCCATCGCGGTAGCAGTTATTTATGGATTATCATATCAACTTTTATGACTTGATAGCATAGCTAGAGATTGCCATATTACCTCATATAGATAAATGGAATATTGAAAAAATAGTGAGGTAGTATTATTGTTAAAATATAAACAATTAGGGGCATGTCCAAGCCGCTGTCCTGGCCGGTCGCATATTCTGAAGCAGCAAAAGAGCTCCAAATATTTGTCAAATTATCTTAGGGGATTTCTCAGCATCATCTCTACATATTATTATATTTTGATTCCTCATCTTCTGCTGAACTGAATCATATGAAACATTGCGGTATATATGGCCATTCCATTATGTCACATCATTTTTATGTTACTGGTTTATTATTATAGGTTCTTCAAACGTGACTCCATTTCACTCATATATATCAAATCTTAAGTGGTGCTCATCTGCTGTTCACTATCAGCTACAAGAAGGCCAAAAGTGACTACCAATCTATCATTTGTTTTTCTCAGTTCTTTGACCAATTGGCACACAAGTGGTCATCCAATTAGTCAGCCATTTAAGATATCCTATTTATAAAATAGAGGTTTGAGAAGCCTATTTACTGTAATTCATTGTTGTTTTCTTCTCTTTACAAATGTCAATGTTTATTGAACAATGGTATACATGTCCTTACTGTTATAGGGCTAGCGTATGTTGTTTTAATTGCAAAACCTCAATAAAAAAACTATTTAAATTAAAAAAAATATTTATATATAAACAATTGTTAACCTCAATATAATTATTTTGCAACATACAAACTGAAATTCAGAACAATGTCACATATTTTAAAAGACTGAATAATGCATCAATATATATGTATCACACCATGCAGTTTAAGAAGATTTAGTGGTGCATGAAGAAATTTGCATGATATAAAGTTTACGTGTTGATGTACATAGTCAAGATTTAGCAATTGGTGACCATATTTCCTTCCCACCAAAAGTTACAACACAGGTGTTCTATTTTGTAATTTGACTTAAACGAATATGAAATCAAATTTTTTTCTTTCATTATTTAGGAAGAGCATTTAATTTTAAACAACTTTCTAATTTACCTCTTTCTAATTTGCATCATTCTCTTGATATTCTTTGTTGAAAAGCATATCTAGATGGGCTCAGTAGCTGCTGATTGGGGGCTGCACATAGATGCCTCATGTTATTGGCTCACCCATGTGTATTGCTACTTCTTCAACAAAGGATACCTAAAGAATAAAGCAAATTAGATAATAGAAGTAAATTGGAATGTTGTTTGAAATTGTATTCTCTATCTGAACTATGAAAGAAAAAAAATGGGTTTAGTGTCCCTTTAAGGGTAGCTGTCATCACTGTTATTTATAGAAGCTTTTTACAGATTATGTTAATGCAATAGTTCTGGGGCTTGGATCTTTTGAGAAATTATTGGCAAATACTGATACATCTAGTCTTAAAAATGTAAGCTGGGAAGCTATTTTTTTTAAAATAAACATACTCTTTTTTTTCTTAGTTTACCTTCATTGCGAACTATTAAGAAGGTTAATTGATTTTTTTTATTTTTTTTATTTAATCTGTTACCTTCCTTTGGGCCAGATTATGAGTAGAGCGCAAAATTTGCACTCCACTCAGTAATACCGGTGCACGCAAATTTGCGCTGGTATTAAACATAAAGTGAAATGTGAACGTGACCTCGTGTTTGCATTGCATGGAAGCTTTAGACACCAATCGGAGCCTCGTTCTGATGCCGATAGACACAGAACCAAGTGCAGCGAAACAGGTTAAGTCGTGCAGTGGTGAACAGCAAATATAAAATATATATGTATATCAATATGTTCATATATATTTATGTATTTATATTTGTACATACACACACATAAATATATATGTATATAAGAATATACATATATATTTATGTATTTATATTTGTACATACACACACATAAATATATATGTATATAAGAATATTTATATATTTTTCAAGTAAAAACACAGTCCCCATAGACTGCAATGTAAAGGCACTTTTGAGTGGTGTTTTTTTCTAACATCCCACATCCACTCATTTTAGCATTTTAACCCCTTATAACTGCTTAGTGCAGTTATTTAAAAAAATAAAAATAAAGATGCTACAATTTTTTATTTGAATAAAGGAACATTTCACTTTATTTTGAGGGCAATTAAGGGACATTTTTTTAATTACCAGAGGTCTGACCTCTGGTTAATTTCACCTAGTGCAAAGTGCTATTGCAAGCTTGCACTAGCATTAACCAGCCACTTGTAATGGCTGCTTATCTAACGGGTGCACGTAAACAGGCAAATTTGCCCGTTAAATTAACGTTCCACTTGTAATTTAGCCCTTTATGTTTTATTATCGGTATCTAAAATTTTAATAATATAGTACAAATTAGTTGTTGAAAATGTAACTAGTAGTCTAAATAGCTTGTTTTTTTAAACTATGCAAAGGTAACCACCATGTTGGAGTGCTATTGTGGCTATAACAAATAAGACAACATTTCTTAATTTTTTTTTATTGCTTATTCTTTGTATCACTACCACAAAATGAATTATGACCGATATCACAATTGAAAAATGGGGAGAAGAATAGGTTAATACAGTATTCTAATGATTTCATACTGCAAACTATTTTATCCTTTCAGCTGTCTTTGTTACGCTGGTTATTGTACAATATATCCCCTTTTGTGCTGCTCTATTCTTTGAATTGTGCAGATCTAAGAGCCAGCAGCCTAATGGAACAGGTGTTTGTCCTGTCCTATATATAGCTAAACCTATCTATAAAAGAAAAAAACATAAAGGCTTCTCGCTGCATTGTCCCTAGAAACCCTGGGAATAATCTCCTTGCATATTAGGATAGATAGAAACTGGCAACCTCTTCTAAAATACAGCCATGTGAACAGTAAAGCATATGATTATACTAATTCACAAAACATGTTCTGTGGGTACTTTGCCCAGTTTGGGAGTAGTTAATAAATTATGCTTTGACATATAAATTAATAGTTTCTCTATCTATAGGAACATATTTTTCCTGAGGTGTTCACTATGTTTCTGTTTACAGTGCATTAATATATATATATATATATATATATATATATATATATATATATATATATATATATATATATATATATATATATAAAATATATAGTATACACACTGTTGTGTGGTCTTGAAAAAGTGAGAGCATGGCTTTTGGAATGTATATATATATATATATATATATATATATACGTGTGTGTGTGTGTGAAACTATTTGCAATACAATTTATTATGTGATAAATAAATAATAAATTATATTGCATGGAGAGAGTGCTTATATATGTGTGTGTGTATTTAGATAGATAGAGATAGATAGGTATATATATATATATATATATATATATATATATATAAATACACACACACACACATATATGTTTATATTTAATAATTGGGTTTTTTCCAGTTTATTAATTTAGATGTGTTCTTTGCATAGCATTTTCCAGTGATTTTAAATTTAAAGTCATTCAAAGCCATAGGTGCTCCGTACTTTTCTTCCAGTATAGGGATAGATTACAAGTGGAGCGCTAAATTTCACTTACGTGCATTTACATTGTGGTCTATGGGAAAACACAGTTCTTATAGACAGCAATGTAAAAGCACTTTTCAGTGCCATTTTTTTTCTAACACCCCACTCCCACCAACTTTAAAGCCCCAAAACTGCCTAGTGCAGTTTTTTTTAACAGTGCACACATACCAACATACACATACATATGTACACACACACTAACACACAAATATACACACATACCAACATACACATACATATGTACACACACTAACACACAAATATACACACATACCAACATACACATACATATGTACACACACTAACACACAAATATACACACATACCAACATACACATACATATGTACACACACTAACACACAAATATACACACATATGTGTACACCTATCAGCCCTTATGAATCCAAAAGCTTGGTTAATAATAAACCTTTATTTTATATTTAATATGTATAAATATGAGTGAAATACTTTAAGATATTGTACATGTGTTTTCTCATGCATATATTTATGAACTAACACTTGAGTACTACATTTTCTAACTTTACTTTGTGTTACTCACAACTTGAAATATGAACAATAATAGTGCACCCTGGGTTATCTATTCAAAGTATTTAAGATTATTTGGTAAACTTTTTTTTACCATTCATTTGTTATACCAGGTTGTGCACTATTCTTAGCACAGGGTTATTATAAGGACAACACACCCTGCAATGTCGGTTATGCTTGTAATCTAGCCCATAGGGTCTAGCAACAAACATTTCGCTTCGGTATAGGAGAAGTTTATTTTGGTTGATAGCATTAGAAAATTGTTAGATAAATTGGTAATTGCTTGTTTAATAAATTGTTTGGCATATGATCAAATTAATATATATATATATCCTTTACATATTGAAAAGGTCATTTGCGATTACTGGTATTCAGGACTATGTTAACTCCTCTTTTACATGGAGACAATTTAACAGAGACATTCCAAGTCAAGAAAATACACATAGCAAGAAAATATTGGTCTCTTTAAACAAAATATCTTGGCTGTTGATTTGTTTTTGTTTTCCTTCAAATGATCTATTTATTTATGCATTTATTTGTAATGTTGTAATTTTTATCTATGCTCAGCTTAAATGTCAGTAAACATGTTTCTTGGTGCAAAAAATATGTAGAACTTGTACTAAAGTAAAATACAATAATCAAAATGTCCATTTATGCTTGCAATAAAGTGTTCAACATCATATGACATTTATGATTGCACACACTTCATGAATTGTTAAGTGAAAAGTGGAAAAAACTGCTTTCAATCATTTTAAGCATACTCAATATTAAATTAATAAGCTGTCTTTACTTTTGCTTTGACTGTGTATTTTTTGCTTCTGTAAATGTCTGTCAAAGAACCTTAATATATCCTTAAAGGGACATTGTACACTACATTTTCTTTGCATAAATGTTTTGTAGATGATCCATTTATATAGCCCATCTGGTAGTGTTTTTGTAACAATGGATAGTTTTGCTTATATATATATATATATATATATATATATATATATATATATATATATATATATATATATATATATATATATATATATATATATAATTGTGCTAATTTTAAGACTCCTAGCCAAGCCCCAAAGTATCAGATGTATACTGAAGTCAAGAGATCCCTTCTGCTCCTGTTGGTATTATCTGTCTTTTTATATGAAGGTATGGCGGGAGGGGGGGGTCTGATCTTCCTGTTTTCCCAGCCCCTTTCAGTGGGTGTCCCAAACTAATCTCATCAACAGAGCTAAACTGGGAGCTTCTAAGTAAGTTTTTAAAAGGTTTTATATTGGATTTATATTTCAGTATTTATGCATATTATTCTTTACTAGACTTAAAGCCTGTATACACAGGCCAAAATGTGTAAGGCCAGGTATGTAAGTAGCTGCCCAACTTCCTCCCCCCTCACTGCCCTCTGATTCCCCTCCCTACCCTCTGATCCCCCTATCCCCTCTCCCTTATCCCCCTTCAACATTTTTGTTTCTGTAGCATAGCCATCCCACCCACTCCCGATCACCTCCAGCGAGGTGCCGCCCCCCCCCCCCCCCCCCCAACCCTCCAGGCGCTGGTCATCATTTTTTTTGCTGTAGCATAGTGGTCCCACCCGCCCCCCTCCAGCAAGGTGCCACCCACCTCCCTCCTAACCTTCCCGGCGCTGGTATGTAAAAAAAAAATATTTCCTATAGCGTAGCAGTCCCACAAGCTCCTGCCCCCACCAGCAAGGTGTCGCACACCCGTCTCCCTCCTAATCCTCACGGCGCTGGTAATTTTTTTTTTCTGTAGTGTAGCGGTCCCACCTGCCCCCACCCCCTTCCAGCGAGGTGCCACCCACCTACCTCCCTCCTAACCCTCCCGATGCTGGTTGTCTTGCGCATTGTCTCAGGCGCAGCCCAGTCGGTGGTCACTGATCCTTACAGCGCAGGACTGCATCGGACAAACATACCTGGCCTTTTATAGTATAGGATAGTAGTGTCTATTACATGCAGTTATATGAAAATTAGTGTACACTGTCCCTTTAAAATGCATAAGAAACAACTGATTCTTGTCGCTTTTGAGGGCCTTAATAATTTTAATTAAAGGGACGTTAAACCTAATACTTTTCTTTTGTGATTCAGATAGAGCATGGCATTTTAACTTTCCAATTTACTTTTAATATCAAATTTGTTAAATTCTTTTTGTTTCCTTTTTTGAAGGAGCAGCAATGCAGTACTGGGAGCTAGCTAAACACATCAGGTGAGCCAATGAGAAGAAGCGTATATGTGTAGCCTCCAATCAGCAGCTAGTTCCCAGTAGTGCTTTACTGCCTCTAAGACCCCCTAGGTATTCTTTCCAACAAAGGATTGCAAGAGAACCAAGCAAATAAGATAATACAAGTAAATTGGAAAGTTGTTTCAAATTGCATGCTCTATTTGAATCATGAAATAGAAATGTTGTGTTTTATATCCTTTTAAATTATAATGACTAATCAAAGGGAACAGTATGAAGCCCTACGTTCAATGAAACTCATTTCTCAAACTAATCTCTTGTTGGAAAAACTTTGCTGCAACATTGCAACTTATGGTATAGATCCCATTGTCACAATGGTGAGTTATAATCAGTGTAGTGGTATCAATCTTATAATCGTTAAATTCTTGCAGCATAAAACAAATTCCACTGTGAAAAAATACCAGCACAAAAAAAAATTACTAAACAAGAAAATGAAAATGAAAGAAAAAAACAACAGTCCACTCTAACACATAACATAAAAACAAGTCAACATTGTCATATTTGAAACAGCAATGAGATGAGATTTTTCACATGGGTATTGGGTAATAACATTTTTATGAATTCTGCATGCTTGAACAAGGCTTAGAAAAAAAATCCTGCCCATCCCTTTTGGGTACACCAGAACGCACATGGCCAGCCCTCCATTCTTATTCTATCCAGCTTGACTACTTTGCCCTTATATAACAGACATGCAAATATGTTAAAATTACAAACATTTACAAAACCTGTTTTGCATGGAACTTTCCTAAGTGTTGCACTTGTTATTGCTTTTCTGCATTGCTGGGGTTCTCGTATGATTTGTGAGATATGTATTGTGAGATATGTATTGTGAGATATAATGTATTGTGAGATATCATGTATTGTGAGATATCATGTATTGTGAGACATAATGTATTGTGAGATATCATGTATTGTGAGATCTCATGTATTGTGAGATATCATGTATTGTGAGATATCATGTATTGTGAGATATAATGTATTGTGAGACATAATGTATTGTGAGATATCATGTATTGTGAGATATCATGTATTGTGAGATATCATGTATTGTGAGATATCATGTATTGTGAGATATCATGTATTGTGAGATATAATGTATTGTGAGATATAATGCATTGTGAGATATAATGCATTGTGAGATATCATGTATTGTGAGATATCATGTATTGTGAGATATCATGTATTGTGAGACATAATGTATTGTGAGATATCATGTATTGTGAGATCTCATGTATTGTGAGACATAATGTATTGTGAGATATCATGTATTGTGAGATATCATGTATTGTGAGATATCATGTATTGTGAGATATCATGTATTGTGAGATATCATGTATTGTGAGATATAATGTATTGTGAGATATAATGTATTGTGAGATATCATGTATTGTGAGATATCATGTATTGTGAGATATCATGTATTGTGAGATATCATGTATTGTGAGATATAATGTATTGTGAGATATAATGTATTGTGAGATATCATGTATTGTGAGATATAATGTATTGTTAGATCTCATGTATTGTAAGATATCATGTATTGTTAGATTTCATGTATTGTGAGATATCATGTATTGTTAGATCTCATGTATTTTAAGATATCATGTATTGTGAGATATCATGTATTGTGAGATATCATGTATTGTGACTGAGATATCATGTATTGTGGCACTTAACACAAGAATGTCCACTAACAAATAACGATAAATAAAGCAAGACACTCAAACTTGGAGCATGATTTTGGTTTAAAATTGAGGCCACTCACCAGCCTAATGAACATTTATGTTGGATCTAAGGGAGAACATATGCCAGCTATATGTTCAAGTAATACCTTATATCAGATACATGCTCTTTTATCCCTTTATGCCCCTGTAGCCCTATTTATACCAAATATACATCCAAAGGAGACCTCAGCTCAACTATATGCCCAAATGAGACATCATGTAATATGCACGGCCCACCATAGCCTACTCATGCCAGCAATATGTCAAAATTTGACATCTGAACAAATGAATGGTCTCAACATCCCTCTTTATTGCAGCCTTATGCCCAAATAAGTCTTCATATTAAGGGCCTGATTACGAGTGGTGGGTTAACAGAAACGCACACACGCAAAGGGGTTTATCGCGTAGGGATCATCTCTCATATTACAAGTTGAAAGTAAACACGATTTATGCTAGAATGATTACCGCATCCTCAAGCTCTGGCTAACTGTTTTGCCACACAAAAAAAGTGTCATGAAACATCAAAAATACACTACAAAGTACAGTTACACTCATAATAACACCATCTAAAAAAAAAATAATCAAATAAATATTGCACAAAAAAGTTTTAAACAAGATATGACGTTTTAGGCAAAGGGCTTTAACATATAGATAAATACATATACATGTCTAATTATGTATATGTATGTGTGTGTATATATATATATATATATATATATATATATATATATATTTATAAGTATTTACCTTCATATATATATACACATTTAAACACATAAATACATATGTACACACATATAGAAATATATAGAAGTGCATTAGAGCCCTTTATTGTCAAGTAGATGAAAACATATAAAAACATACAGACATCGCCGCAATTCAACCCGATCGAGTACGATCGGGTTGATTGACACCCCCCTGCTGGCGGCTACCTGGAGATCCTGGTTTGGAGAAGTTAGCAACCCCTGCGCCCCCGAAATCTCTGGGGTCTGCTCTGTTGAAATCTTTCCTGATTCTGGTTGTAATTTTGCTGCCGCCGTTGTCTGGAGGGCTTCCGTCTCTCTCTTGAGTTGGTATTTACTCCTCCTACATCGCTTCCTACCGCCTCTCCTCCTTCCCCTAAAAAATTCTCGGCTAGATTACGAGTTCTGCGTTAGCTTTAAAAAGCAGCGTTAAGGGGTCCTAACGCTACTTTTTAATGCCCGCTGGTATTACGAGTCAGGCAGAAAAGGGTCTACCGCTCACTTTTTTTCTGCGACTTTTCCATACCGCAAATCCCCTTACGTCAATTGCGTATCCTATCTTTTTAATGGGATTTGGCTAATGCCAGTATTACAAGTCTTGGAAGAAGTGAGCGGTACAACCGCTACCTCCAAGACTCCTACCGCATTTAAAAGTCAGTAGTTAATAGTTTTATGGGCTAACGCCAGAACATAAAGCTCTTAACTAAAGTGCTACAAAGTACACTAACACCCATAAACTACCTATTAACCCCTAAACCGAGGCCCCCCCCACATCGCAAACACTAAAATAAATATTTTGAACCCCTAATCTGCCGACCGGACATCGCTGCCACCTACATTATACCTATGAACCCCTAATCTGCTGCCCCTAACATCGCCGACACCTACATTATATTTCTTAACCCCTAATCTGCCGCCCCCAACGTCGCCGCCACCTACCTACACTTATTAACCCCTAATCTGCCGACCAGAAATCGCCGCCACTATAATAAATGTATTAACCCCTAAACCGCCACACTCCTGCCTCGCAAACACTATAATACATTTTATTAACCCTTAATCTCCCCCCAACGTCGCTGCCACCTACCTACAATTATTAACCCCTAATCTCCCGCCCCCAACGTCGCCACTACTATAATAAAGTTATTAACCCCTAAACCTAAGTCTAACCCTAACACCCCCCTAAGTTAAATATAATTTAAATAAATCTAAATAAAATTACTATAATTAAATAAATTATTCCTATTTAAAACTAAATACTTACCTATAAAATAAACCCTAATATAGCTACAATATAACTAATAGTTACATTGTAGCTATTTTAGTATTTATATTTATTTTACAGGCAACTTTGTATTGAAGAGGATGGCTCCGCTTCGGCTGGATAGAAGATGGCTCCACTCTGCGAGGATGAAGATAGAAGATGCCGCCTGGATGAAGACTTCTGCCGGTCTGGATGTCCTCTTCTGCCCGGATAGGATGAAGACTTCTGCCGGTCCGGATGTCCTCTTCTGCCCCATCGGTGTCCGGCTGGGTGAACACGACTCAAGGTAGGGTGATCTTCAATGGGGTAGTGTTAGGTTTTTTAAGGGGGGATCGGGTGGGTTTTAGAGTAGGGGTGTGTGGGTGGTGGGTTGTAATGTTGGGGGGTATTGTACTTCTTTTTTTACAGGTAAAAGAGCTGATTACTTTGGGGCAATGCCCCGCAAAAAGCCCTTTTAAGGGCTGGTAAAAGAGCTGATTACTTTGTAATTTAGTTTAGGATAGCGAATTCTATTATTTTGGGGGGCTTTTTTATTTTATTAGGGGGCTTAGATTAGGTGTAATTAGATTAAACTTCTTGTAATATTTTTTTATTTTTTGTAATTTAGTGTTTGTTTTTTTGTAATATAGTTTAGTTTACTTAATTGTATTTTATTTTAGATAATTGTATTTAATTTATTTAATTAATTTATTGATAGTGTAGTGTTAGGTGTATTTGTAACTTAGGTTAGGATTTATTTTACAGGTAAGTTTGTAATTATTTTAACTAGGTAGCTATTAAATAGTTATTAACAATTTAATAGCTATTGTACCTAGTTAAAATAAATACAAAGTTGCCTGTAAAATAAATATAAATCCTAAAATAGCTACTATGTAACTATTAGTTATATTGTAGCTATATTAGGGTTTATTTTATAGGTAAGTAGTTTTAAATTGGAATAATTTATTTAATTATAGAAATTTTATTTAGATTTTTTAAACATAGATTTAAGTTAGGGGGTGTTAGGGTTAGACTTAGGTTTAGGGGTTAATACATTTAATATAGTAGCGGCGACGTTGGGGGCGGCAGATTAGGGGTTAATAAATATAATATAGGTGTTGGCGATGTTAGGGGCAGCAGATTAGGGGTTCATAGGGATAATGTAGGTGGCGGCGGTGTACGGAGCGGCAGATTAGGGGTTAATAGTATAATGCAGGTGGCGACGATGTTGGGGGCGGAAGATTAGAGGTTAATAAGTGTAAGATTAGGGGTGTTTAGACTCGGGGTTCATGTTAGGGTGTTAGGTGTAGACATTAAAAGTATTTTCCCATAGGAAACAATGGGGCTGTGTTAGAAGCTGAACGCTGCTTTTTGCAGGTGTTAGTTTTTTTTTCAGCTGAATCAGCCCCATTGTATCCTATGGGGAAATCGTGCAGGAGCACGTTTTGCCAGCTTACCGCTACCGTAAGCAAAGCTGGTATTACAGGTAGAAGTGGCGCTAAATTTGCTCAACGCTCACTTTTCTGAGGCTAACGCAGCCATTCAGAAAACTTGAAATACCAGCGTTGTTTAAAGTGTGCGCTGGAAAAAAAAGGCTCGTTAGCAACGCAAGTTTTTACCGACAAAACTTGAAATCTAGGCGTCTGTTTGTTAGAGCAATTTTTTTGGGATCTGTTTCAATGTCCTATACATCAGTTCCTGAATCGTAAGATCCTCTCACTGACAGTTAGCTATTGACTTTGTTATTTTTAAAGTCATTATTATCTCTAAAGAACTTCCTTCCTTTCCTTAGTTTTATATCTGTCTGTAGTCTTGCTATCTGATCTTTGATTTCCTCATTTAATTTCCAAAAATTGGGGTTGCTTTCAAAATTATTAACTATTTTAAGGGATTCTTCCACTTGTATAATGGTTTTATCAAGTCTCTCTTTATTGCGTTTGACCATTTTATTCATGAGGATAATAGAACAATCCGATAGACTGGAATTCCAGTCTTCCATAAATTCTTCTCCTCCTTCATCCTCCATCAAATTGGTATCTGGATCTAATCTAAGTTGCAAGCCTCTAGGTATAATTTTGTTTTTAATATAGTTCTCAGGCTAGATGTCTCTAGTTTTACTAGTATTTTTTATAGTCTTTAAATGCACCATATATATTAGTTGGTGCATTGGCCTTATCCTGACTTTCCTCCAAATTCGACATAGACAGAGTTGCTTCCCAGGTCTCATCTGATAGCTAGAAAGTCATATTTGAAGAGAGCTGTGGATAGTCCACAGAAAGAACTGTGACCGACATTTTCCAAAGTACAGAAAGCTAGCTTGGTATCTACCACTCAGGAAACCAGGGGCTATGGGCAGCTACGCCCAAGTATACAAGGTGTACCATAAAAGTATCAAGCAAAAATCAGAGGGGATGCAAGTGCTAGTACATAGGAGCTGGATTTAAAATAGTAACTGATGTTAGTTAGACATTAGTCTTAATAAACTTGCCTGGATGGCTAGTAGTGCAGACCCTTAGAAATTGTATTATGGAACTAAATTAGAAAGATAAAAAAAAAAAAAATGTTGTTAAAAAAGACAGAGAATAAAGCAAGTGTATAATCAAACTTACACACATGTAGGCAAGTAATGTATTAGTGAAGATACATAAATTTACACACAGAAAACTGACCGGTCAGGGTGAGCATAGGCGTCATCAATTACCAAATACATTGGTTGGCACTAGCTAAAATTTCATCTGTGTAAAGTCAAATAAGTTTTTTTAAGTAAACACCATATGATAATTGTTACATAGGTTAAAGTTGGAATGTTTGTTACAAGTTATATGCTCAAATGATAAAGTTACTTTCACCCGCCAGGAGGGGCGCAACACTGTACTAACATATAAAAAAGGGACACATACGTCTCAACTCTATACGCCCTGATGAATTCCCGTCTCACCACTAGACGAGGGGGTGAAACACGAGTCGGCATTGGTTGACTGGTCTATGTGACGTAAGCAAAGCACCGTTACGAAAATTCTGGTGTGCTATGGAGCGGCTTTCTGTTTAAGCACGGATACAGCAAAAGGAGGGCTCCACTTCCTTCCTAGGAGATGCAAGGTCCTTTCAACCTGAACAACTGGATGCACCCTACATACACAAACCAATGATTGGGTTCACAAGTTGGAGCTAACATTGATTCCGCCTAATAACAGCCTAAAGTACCCTATCAAGGGTTTGTCAATATGCATAAAGTCACAGAACTGACATTTTGTTTAATACCAACTGCAAATTAACCCTTCAAGCCCAGTTGAACTTTTATCATATATATGCATACTAACGCTTTGAATGTTACCTAACCACTGCTACTGTAATATTGCTAGGAGTATGTCTGTTAATCCTTGCATGTGAAGTTGTTGGGGTAGTCTACTTGACAACTTAAATCCCAGTTTATATCTGCCCAGTGTTTACCTCCGTATGGGTCTCAACTAGGAGGTTCTGGGTGCAGTAGGGTTTAGTTGGTCAAGTATTACACCATTCCTTTTTCACTTAACCGTGTTACTACTTGAATACTTTGTCTATGCTCCACTAAGCCTTATATATGTTGCTATTTCCATCCATGAGGATGATGATGTTAAGATAGGAGATGTTTTATTTAAAAACTTAGATCCCTTTTATACCTGCCCAGGCTACACCTCCGTCCTGTTTTATAGGGGGTTCTGTGTGCAGCAGGGTGTAGTTGGTTAGATAAACTCTCCTACCAATGTATTTAGTAATTGATGACGCCTATGCTCACCCTGACCGGTCAGTTTTCTGTGTGTAGATTTATGTATCTTCACTAATACATTACTTGCCTACATGTGTGTAAATTTGACTATACACTTGCTTTGCCAACATTTCTAGATTTTTACATTTTGTGGGACCTGTGGTATGTCCGCGAGGGCGAACTGTCACTGATCTTTAATAAAATTTTGTTGGTGAATTTTTTTTTTTTTTTTTTATATATTTTTTTATTGAGATTTTTGGTATACATAAAATAAACAACAATACGTCCATTTACATCGAGAACATGTACAAATAAAAAAATTACATACAGACTTAACATCAGCTTTGCAAGCATACAACTACAATAGGTGAATGTGCAAATGTTTGTATACAAATATACCAGATACCCTTTTGTGTGTGAGTTAGGACAATCAATAGCACAAAGGGAAAAATGGTTTGCAGTAATAACTATTTAAGAAACAGCTTGGACAATAGTTTTGTAAATACTCAAACACAGAGGAATTATCTATAAACTCGGGCTTGTTTACAAACAATCCAAATCTGTCAACATTAGCAACGTAAATGAACAGTGTACAATGAAATCTCATTTTTAATTTTGTTTAATAATGTAATACCTCTCAAACTGACTCGGGTCACTCTTGTACCCTAAAAATAAAATCTGAAACTGGAGAGGATCTCAACTGACACATATGGTCACTTTTGGACCTTTAAAAACTTATGAGAAAACAGAATATGAGTAATATCATAAGAGAAATGAAATGAGTGGAGGAGGTTAAATGTATAAAAGTAGTTCCCTCTAGTTTGTAATGGATATAATAAAGGGTTGTCTCCACTCAAAAAACATGGGTCACTTTTGGACCTCCTGAGGGCTTAACTATTCTGTATAGGGGAAAAAAAGGGAAATGAAACACAAAACACCCAAGGGGCCTTTTTCTGTGTCTGTGAGGAAGGGAGTAAAACAGGACATATGAGAATTATTCAAATATGGGGCAGGCATGAAAGCTTAGATATCCTATAGTTATGTCACTATGAAATTTGGTTATAAAGAGCAACTAGTCAATTTTATTCATTTTAAAATACCAACTGTTATAAACAACAAAAAATAAATATGTTAATATTTTAATTTACAAAAACTTATATCAGTAATCAACACAAACGTTTTAATCTTTTAAAAAGTTCATTATATATTGTAAATATTTGTAATTTGTACCTAGTACGCTACTTGTAATCTTGCCCACATCTTATTATTAAATAACTATAAAAAAAAAAAATTTGAATCATTGCTATTTATACTTGGGTGAGGGCATACTATATGAATAGGCTTCTATCACGTAGTTAATTGTTTTGTCAGGTGTTCTTTAAGACCGACATCGCCGCTACTAAATAAAGTTATTAACCCCTAAACCTCCGGCCTCCCACATCTCCGCCACCATATAAACCTATTAACCCCAAAACTGCTGGCCCCCCACATCGCAAAACACTAAATTAAACTATTAACCCCTAAACCTAACACCCCCCTAACTTTTTAAATAAAATTACAATATAACTTTATTTAAATAAATAAAAACTTACCTGTGAAATAAAAATAAACCTAACATTAAACATTTTTTACATGTATAAGAGCTGATTTCTTTAGGGCAATGCCCTACAAAAGGCCCATATAAGGGCTATTGGTAGTTTACTGTAGGCTAGGAGGTGTTTTTATTTTGGGGGGCTTTTTTATTTTTATAGGACTATAAGATTAGGTGTAATTGTTTTTATTTTTGATCATTTTGTTTATTTTATTTTTTGTAATCTTATTGTTTTTTATTTTTCGTAATTTTAGTGTTTATTATTTTTGGTAAACTTAGATTATTTACATTTTTTGTAGGATTTGTTTTTTTTTAGTTGTAATTTTTTTCGTTTTTTCATGTTAGGTTTTTTAAAAATTGTAATTTAGATATATATATATTTTTTTTATATATATATTTTTTATTGAAGTCATAAACAAATGTGACAGAGGAGATACATCCAAATACAATGACAAATCAAGGGTATACAGTGCTATTACAATACTATTGCCAAGTCAACCAATATACATTATTCCAACCTACTATGTATTTATGAGTGTAAAAAGTCATGTATAAGAACAATTATTAGCAGAGTGATGGAACCCAACTTGGCTATAGATATGAAGGAGCAGTACGGTTGACTAGGCAGAAAAAAATAAATGAAGGGGACACTTCAAGCTCCTGTATTTAAAATATGAGCAAGGAATTTGGACTGTCTAAACTGAGACTTCAGTTTCGTATTTTTGTATTGAATGAAAATTAAAGAAGAACCCCGCGTTGCATTAGTAAAACCTATATGAGAATGTATATTGGAGAAATATTGAGGCACGGCGGGGGTTAGCTTTATGGGTTTTGGGGAGGGGGAAAGCAGCGGGCAGGAGCTGCTCGAATTGAGTTAAAGGGGGGGGGAGGGGGCTGAGCAAGTCAAGCTGTCAAACTAGGAGAAACTCTTGGGCCTCAGAGCCGCTGAGCATAAAAATTAAGGGAATAAACATTGAGGTCCCACTGAAAATATCATGAACTAGCAGTACCCCTCTATATAGAGACAATGCTTGTCAGTTACAGATGTCTGCTAGGAGGTAATATGTATAATCTCTCAGTTAGAATATGTGAGTCGTACCTATGTGAAGCTAAATGTGACAGCAAATATCACTAGATATTAAGGACTCCACAGTACGTATTGAGCAAAACAAGCAACCTGCTTTGAAATATATATATAAAAGCTAACTAACCAATAAAACTGACATACTAATAATACTTATGAAACTAGTAAATAAACTCACATATCGGATCCATAAATATAAGGTTGCTTAGTTACTGAAATCAACTCAGAGTACTTAGTTGCTCATGACATCAACAATAAGGATAAGTCTAGAAGATATATGATAGCAACCTCAGATGAAGAGTATATAGAGATAAAGGGATCAGGCAATTAACAGTTATTACCTGAGGGGTTTATAGGAGTCCTACCTACATATCTTGGTAGTAAACGGGTGAACAAGGTGTGTAAGACAGCTTAAATGAACTATGAGCCCGAAACTTAGCTAATCCTAATGAATTGCATCTGCAAAAAAAGATCACATAGTCCCTTCCAAACAATAAAAACCCATGATAGCTAAACTATATACTCTTAAAGGGGAGATAAAACAGTAGAGATGGGTCATAGCAAAACATTGACACCTGGTATTGTTCTGTATTACCTAGAGGCGAATATAAATTAACATTGGGCTATATTGTACGCAGGTATGTAAGTTGAGAATACATGAGTAGGTGTTTCAAGTGGTAGGTGTCAGTGGTCAGATAGACAGACTATTTAGTATTTAGCCCAGAACTTTTCAATGGGTTGCTAGGTTAAAAATCTAATAAGGCCACTAACTAATGTAGATTAACAAAGCAAGTACCGCTCTTTATGCAATTACAAAAGTATAACATAGAGTCATGCAGAGTTAAATGCTATTAATAAATTATAGTGATGCATCCAACTTACAGTGCATAAAAGCATTAAGATAAAAAGAGCCATAACAGGAAAGCGTTATCTCAAATTCACCATGTAACATATAGGCGGCAGTTCCTCTGCTTTCATAAAGTATGTGAGTGAGTTAACTGACAGATAAGTGGCTATAATCAGAGTCCTGCAAAATAAGGGAGACATTTCCAATTTACAATAAAAACTGTGCAGTATTTTACCCCAAAGCAAAATGAGTTTATCAGGGGTGGTAAAGTAGCGATATAACCAAGCGTCTATATGAAGACCTTCATGCAATTCTTAGTCACAGAGAAGAAAGTATAGGTATGTTACGTATAGTATATTACAATTTGTAACGTTCCTGTCTCTGTTATTAAGTCCTTCATTCAGCCTACCCCAAGGGAGTCCCATACCTTCCGATATAATTCTAACCCAGTGGGGAGAGGCAGCATTTCTGTATCAGGGCTGTATGTGAGGAAAGATGTCAGAAACGGACCCTGCATACTGTGTACAGGTAAAGCTTTCTTGTGGGCTTCACAGAGAAGAAAGTATAAGTATGTTATGTATAATATATTACAATTTGTAACGTTCCTGTCTCTGTGATTAACTCCTTCATTCAGCCTACCCCAAGGGAGTCCCATACCTTCCGATATAATTCTAACCCAGTGGGGAGAGGCAGCATTTCTGTATCAGGGCTGTATGTGAGGAAAGATGTCAGAAACGGACCCTGCATACTGTGTACAGGTAAAGCTTTCTTGTGGGCTTCTTGATAGCCAGCCGTTCCGGTCATAGCTGAGAGATATGAAAGATTCAGCCCGAGCCACAGCTCCTCTGCGGCATAGCATAATGCAGGTATTGCCTCCGTGTGACTGTCATTCTTATGTCCTTGCCAGTAAGTGTCAGCTCTATCATGCAGGAGATTACAGCTCTCGGCTCCACCTGGGAGGCTTGTCACCTTCCGCTCCAGAGTATTCAGGGGCCAGATCTCTCCAGTTGTATCTAGTAAGACTGATGTGCCTGGTGAATCATCTCATTCATACCGGTTTGCTGTGCTCTCTGGCTCGATGCTCTGTGGCATTAGATGCTGGATCATCAGCGGTTTTAGGACCTCCCTTGGTTCCAACGACAATGCTGGCAGTGCAGAGCAGTCTCTAAGGACCAGTGTTAGGTCAGCGAATCTGCGGGTCATTAGGTCTCCAAACGACTCCAGATGAGCTAGTAAACTCACATTGAGCTCCTCCATGTTCCGCTAAAGAGTATAGTTAAGATGCCACGTGGGTTTCAAGATGGCTGATCTCTGATGTTTGCCGTGACTGCCGTTGTGGCCAAAACTCATGGCAGTGTGCTATAATAAAGTGGTAGGGTACTCGTATTGTCCCACTGAAGTATATTTCCCACCTTAGGAGAAAGTTGTGTTGCACTGAGCGATCAAGTATAAGTAAATTATCTGAACAGGTCCGGAGCCATTATGAAGAGCGACCTCTCAGTTGCAGAGCTTGCTCCGCCCCCCCCATAATTTAGATATTTTAATTGGTAGTTTTTTTATTTTATTAGAATAGTTATGTTAGGTTAATTTATAGTTTAATGTTAGGTTTATTTTTATTTCACAGGTAAGTTTTAATTTATGTAAATAGAGTTATAATGTAATTTTAATTTAAAGTTAGGGGGTATTAATAGTTTAATTTAGTGTTTTGCAATGTGGGGGGCCCGGCGGTTTAGGGGTTAATAGGTTTATTTAGTGGCGGAGATGTGGGAGGCCGGAGGTTTAGGGGTTAATAACTTTAGTGGCGGCGATGTCAGGGAGCAGCAGAATAGGGGTTAATAGCTTTTATTAGTGGCGGCGATGTTGTGGGTGGCAGATTAGGGGTTAATAACTTTATTATAGTGTTAGCGACGTCGGGGGAGGTGGATTAGGGGTGTTTAGACTAGGGGTTTATGTAAGGGTGGTAGGTTTTTACATAACTTTTTTTCCCCATAGACATCAATGGGGTTGTGTTATGGCAATCGCCATTCCGCAATCGCAGGTGTTAGGTTTTTTTCTAACACTCTCTCCCCATTGATGTCTATGGGGGAAAGTGTGCGCGGGCACATCAAAGCAGCCCTTGGCTTTTGTACGGTATGGAGCTTAACGCTACCATATCGCACGCAAAAGGGGTCTTTTCAGTAACTCGTAATGGCAGTGCTATGAAAAGGGAAATAACGCAACTTTTGTTGTGTTCGTTTTGCACCCTGTTTAGCGCAAAACTCATAATCTAGGTGTTTGTGAAGAACATAGGAATGTAAAATATTTGCTTTGCGCATCGTGTTTTGCAATTTAAAATATAACGCGGTTGGGTTAGTGCACATGAAAACTTAATAATCTTAAGGAGCAATATTGAAATATTACATATAAAATATTTTAAAAAATCTATAAAATTATCAGAAATTTCTAAACATACTGTAAAATATTCTAAATAATCCGTAGAAAATATAAATATATTTACAGTATGTTTAATAATTTGTAATCATTTGTATTCATTTTTGTAATTTTATATTAAATATTTTAATAACATGGCATAAGATTACTAAGTTTTCATGTGCACTAACCCGACCACGTTAAAATCTAAATTTTGAAATACGCTTGTGCACAAACTTTTTACTTTCAACTTATAATATGAGAGCAACCTAAAGTCCAAAAAGCCTCTGTCTAGCGAAGTTAACAAGAGAGCAAGGGCGCTACATTGCACTCCACTTGTAGTCTAGCCCTATGTGTGCCCTATAATGGTGCTGGAAGCAGGGCGGACATCTGGATCGTGACATTCATGGGAGTGGCGCACCAGAGCGCAGACGATCCACAGCAAATGCAAAGAGCAGACTAAGGAGCAGCAGCAGAAGAAGCATCTTCAACATCAATCTAGGTAAGTATCCAACTAAGGATCATGATGTTTTCTTATTATTATTGTTATTACCTTTTGAGGATATCTCAATAGGACAAAGAAATATGGCCGCTGAGCGATTTCCTTAATACTGTGCATGTGATTCCCTTACGCATTGTTGTGCTAAATATAACTTTATGAATATTAAATTTGTTACTTGATTTTAAATTAACTATTCCTATTTTTATGGACGGTAATTGCTGCTTATTTTTATGAGAATTTAAAATTAATGTATTTAGAAGCTTTGTTTCCATGCAAAAGTTTATTTTATCACATGTATACTGTATTATAAAATGTACTAATGCCATTTATTTCATTACTATTGTGCCCAGATTTCTAACCCTTTAATAACTATAATAATGGAAGTTTTGAGTAAGTCAGTATTTTGTGTGAGAAAAAGTAACAAAATATAAGAATTATTAAAAAAATATACTCATAACTAAATACAGGCTAGATCTCAACCCTGTTAAAAACCGCTGATACTTGCTATATCAATATCCTGCTGGGAAACTATTTAACCAAACCCCAGAAGCAACAGCTCTAAAGTATTATAGGAAATGTAAAAGGTTTTCAGTGGCATTACAATCTAGGAACACATTTTTGCGTTATGCGCAAGACAGATAAAAAAACAAACATAAATTATTCATCACACTGAGTTAAATGTGAAGTTCTAATATAAAACATAGGTACACAACTGAAGTCCCCTAACTGAATTTATTTTGACCATGAGTTCCGTTGCAAGGGTTAAACAACATAGTAAAAGAAATTTGATTTCAAATAAAAGTTCTATTGATTCAGAGCATTTTATTATTTACATGAGATTGTCCCTTTAAGGAACTTGTCCTCAAATATGAAAGAATGTTTTTAATGTTTAGAGTCACTGAACATGAAGCTGTAATTCAACTTCAGTTTCATAATTCATAGCAGATGTCATTATTGTATTTGCTTCTTTGTACTCAGGGATTACTGCTGTTTGTTCATTGTAAGGCACCATCACAACAGGGACAACTTTTTATGCTGTTTTGTAGAAACAAGAAAAAACATAGTATCCTTAAAGGAACCAATAAAATGGCCTTACAGGTGCAAATGAAATCGCTCTGTTAGAGCATTTTATAATTGCACTGTTTTTGCTACGGAGTTGATCATAGTCTTTTAGAAACAAACATGGTTTCTCTACAAAAATTCCCATAGACTTTAATTATGTTTTTCTGTTGAAAATCATTATCTAGTTTTTTTTTTTTAAAGGATTGTGATCAATACCTATATAGTTAATCTGCTGATAATGATCTGCATGTTGACATCTGCGGATGAGCACTTTTCAATGTCAACGCAATCTCGATCAGCCATTTTACGTTGTTTTTCTACACTGATAACTAATAAGATAATTGTTGAGAACTTGACCTTAGATGATCGCACTAAAATACTAATCAAGATATTTTCTGGGCACTTTAAAAAGCCATTTTTGACTTACCTTGTAACCCAAAACATTTTCAAATGAAACATTGGTTATGAGTATGGCCAAACACACTGAAATTAGTCAATGCCATTTTGCATTGTTAGGAAACAATGTTCTAGATTCATTGAGGCTCACTTTATATATCTTTTTATAGCCCACCACCAGATGGTTTTCCTGTAATTAAAGGAACTTAAAACCCAAATGTTTTCTTTCATGATTAAACAGAGCATACAATTTTAAATAACTTTCCAATTTACTTCTATTAAATAATTTGCTTAATTCTCTTTATATTTATGTGTTAAAAGCATACCTAGGTAGTCTTGAGATCAGTAATGCACTACTGGGGACTAGCTGCTGATTGGTTGCTGAACATATATGTCTTTTTCATTGGCCCACCTGATGTGTACCTGTTAGCTTACATTAGTTCATTGCTGCAACCTTTAACAAAGGATACCATAAACCAAAAAGTAAATTAAAATGTTATCTAAAACTGTATGCTCTATCTGAATCATCAAAGAAAAATGTTGCGTTTTATATTATTTTAACATCCATAATTGTAATGTCTCGCACAGCAAACAAAAAATAATAAACCTGCAAAATGGCTATTATATTTGTCGTTATTCATTTGCATTTATTTTTTTTCAATTTTGATATCACAAACTAAAATACGTTTTAGCTTCATAATCAGTAAAAAATATATATATATATATTTCTTTTTTTCCATTAAGGGGTTTTAATTACAGAAACAATTTAGGATTGTGAACACTGGAAAATTGATATCTAAATAAAATGTCAACAAGATTGTGATAAGCCCCTACATGTTTAACACCTGCAAAGGGTATAAACATACAGTTACAGTAAGTTCCAGAGCAGTATTACCTTACTGAAATGTAGCTGAACACATCAGATAGCCACCTATCACCCAATAATGCATTGCTGCCTCTGAGCCTCGCTAGACATAATTTTCTAACAAAGAATATAAAGAGAACAAAGTAAATGACCATCAAGTTTGAGATTACATATCACTAAATAAAGGTGTGAGAAAATGGATATTGGCTAACTGCTGGCCAACAAACAAACTTGGGGGCTCAAGTCACATACTAGTGATGAAATGCATCTTGGGTGGGGCTTTTGCAGATGCTCTTTGCACAATATGCTTGGTTTGACCAGAAGCTTACTTAGATAAATTGTTTGTAAGTAAATAGAACATTCAATACAATTTTTATAGGGCTAGATTACAAGTGGAGCGCTAATTTAACATGCACGCAAACAGGCAAATTTGCATGTTTGTGGGCGCGCAATAAATAACCATCCATTACAAGTGGCTGGTTATTGCTACCACAAGCTCACTGTAGCAATCAGCACTTATAAAATTAACCCGAGATCAGATCTCTGGTTAATTTTATAAATCTCCACAAAATGCCCCAAAAAACAGGCTTCATATAATTTATTAAAAAATAAAGATAGCATCGTCTTTATTTTTTTAATATAATAACTGAAAAAAATAAGTTTATGGCTAATATTACTAACTTAAAACAAGATACTCATACAAAACAAAACCTTACCAGAAAACAGAGGACACTTATTTCAGAACTGGAAAAGTACAAAGAGGTTATTATCAAACTGGCTGATAAAGGAGGGGGAATAGTCATTTTAGATAAACAAAAATATGATGAAATGATATTTAAGCTTCTAGATGACACTAGTACATATAAAAAGATGATTTCTAATCCCAGAAAAGTTTACCAGATTTTTTTCAAACATTACCTTTCAGAAGCCAAAGTATCGGGAATCATCACAGAAAGAGAGAATAACTTTCTTTATTCATAAAATCCTAAAACTTCAATAATCTATGCACTTCCCAAAATACACAAATCTTTGGGAAATCCCCTGGGGCGCCCTATTATATCGGGCATAATTTCACTCACAGCTAATTTATCAGCTTATATCAAACAAAAACATGTAAAAAACCTCACATCACACCTAAGAGATTCAACAAGTCTATTAAACATCTTAGAAAGTCTAAAGTGGGAATCAAATTATCTATTAGTGACCTGTGACGTCTCCTCTCTTTACACTTCTATTAAACATAACGATGGAATAGAATCAGCGAAACATTTTCTCATTAAAGATGGAGATATGCCTTCCAAACAGATAGATTTAATCTTGGAAGGCATAAATTTCATTCTAACACATAATTATTTCCTGTATGAAGGAACTTTCTATGAACAAGTTTGCGGGACTGCGATAGGGACAAAATTTGCCCCCAGTTACGCAAACTTGTTCATGGGTCATTGGGAGGAAGACTTCATGAATAAGACCATATATAAAGACAATTTTATAATTTATAAAAGGTATATAGACGATCTATTTTTCGTCTGGAAAGGTACGGAAAATGATCTTATCTGTTGCCTTAAAGACATGAATATAAACGACAAAAATCTAACATTCACATACACCTACGATAAAAAACAGATACATTATCTAGATTTGGAAATCTCAATTGAAATTGAGAAAATTAATACAAAAACATATTTCAAAGAAGTTGACGCTAATAATTATATACACTGGGAAAGTTGTCATCTTAAAACTTGGAAACAAAATATTCCAAAAGGACAATTCCTCAGATTAAAAAGAAATTGTAGAGAGGAAACTGTGTTTGAGCAGCAATCGAAAATACTTAAACAAAAATTCATAGATAGAGGACATGATGGAAATAAAATTGAACAAGACATAGATGTAGCAAGAAAAATTAAATGAACAGATTTGCTAAGCTACAAAACACAAGAAACAGCAGGATTTGAAACTAAGAGAAGTGAGAAAATTAACATACCATTTATCACACAATATGGTGAAGATAAATCTGATTTAGAAAAAATTATAAAAAAACATTTTTTAAGCTATGATCCAGATCTAGGTCCAAAATTACCAGATAAACCAAGATTCATCTACAGAAAGGCCAGAAACCTTAAAAGCAGACTAGCCCCCTCCATGAGAAAAAGTTATTGCAACGGAGGAGTAGAAAAAAGTATACTAGGGAATGATTTAAAAGGTTTTTTCCCTGCCATATATGCAAAGCCTGTAGACTAGGGATGGGCGAATGTTTCTAAAAATTCGAAATTTAAAATGAATTGTGATACATTCGTTCATTCGAATCGAATTTTGAATGTTTATATATAAAATTTAAAAATATTCGTTCGAATAATAGAATGTTTAGCTATGTTTTCATTCAATTTCGAAATGTAATATTCAAATTTAACATTCGAATTTGAATGTGACATTCAAATTTGAAATAGTATTTCTAGTCTAACTCTGTGTTTAATAAATGTAATATTCGAATTCGAATGCTACATTTGAATTCGAATATCACATTCGAATTTCAAATAGTATTTCTAGTCTAATAATGTGTTTTAAATTAGACATGTGCATGGCGAAAAAATTTGGTTCGGTTCGGATCGATTCAGATTTTTTCGAATTTCGGTTCGGAGCGATTCGAATTCGGAAAAATTTGAATCAATTCAGTTCGGATTTGTTTCGGATTCATTTGGATTCTAATAAATTCAGTTCGGATTTGTTTTGGATTCATTCGGATTCGAATAAATTCGGCTGGATTCGGTTCGGTTCAGAAATTGGGAATTTCGGTAAGTGTTAGGTGGGATTAGACTAGTATTATGTACTGTACATTAGGTGTAACCCATAGCAGAGTGATATAACCTAATATACTGTACAATACTAGTGTAATCCATGGCCATTCGAATCTACCGAATAAATCCGAAGTTATTTTAATTCGGAGATTCGGTTCGATCCGAATCTCCGAATTTGCTGAATTTTCCGAATTTCCAAATCGAACCGAACCGAATTGCACATGTCTATTTTAAATGTGATATTCGATTCGAATCTGACATTCAAATTCAAAATAGTATTTCTAGTCTAATACTGTGTTTTATAAATGTAATATTTGAATTTGAATGTGACATTCGATTTGAATGTGATATACGATTTGAATGTGACATTATAAAAAGTGTTTCTAGTCTACAATTATGTTTTATAAATGTAATATTCGAATTCGGATGTGATATTCGAATGTAACATTCGAATTTGAATGTGACGTTCGAATGTGACATTCGAAAACTGTAAATAACATTCGAAAATTGAATTTTTAAGAATATTCGTTCTTATCAACATTCTATTATGTACATCGAATTTCTACAATAACATTCGTTCTAACATTCGAATTCGGATATAAACACATTCGCCCATCCCTACTGTAGACATTCCAAAAAGACCCACACATTTCAGTCTAATATCACTGGAAAAGAATATAAGATACAAAATACTATTAGATGTATGGACAAACATGTAATATACCTGATAGAATGCAAAAAGTACAAATCCAGTAAACAGGTGAGACAGAAAGAACGGTAAGGGAGCGCCTAAGAGAACATATCCTCTCTATTGAAAATTCTGAAGAAAAAAGAAACCTAGAGCTTCCAGTACCAAAGCACTTAAGAATTTGTAATAATAGTGACCTTAAATATTTTCAATTCTCTGCTATAGAAAAAGTTAAACAAAAAGACTGTAGAGGGGGTAATCAGACAAAAAGCAGAAGCTAAGTGGATTTTCCAGTTGCAGACACTATACCCCAAGGGCCTGAATCTGGACTTCAACCTGAATAGTTTTCTTAAAGACAGCTAGATTCTCTTTCATTATCAGAGAAACCAGATCCCCTCTAAGTATGAATATCATAAAATATAAAACTGTTAGAAAATATCCTCCTATGTATAACTCTCTGATAGTTACCACATTTTGGTTTTAAAATAATGGTTTTTAAAATTTGTTTATTTATTTATTTATTTTTAAAATGTGTTTATTTCTGAATGTTCAACTGTAAATTGCATTATTATAAGCAATTGCATATAGAATCACTAAGTCTTTATATATATTTTCATACATTTCTTACATGTGTTTAAGTGTATTCAACTTATAAAGCAAAAAAACCCTATGCTTTACAATTGAGGGTCTACAGCTGTGTGCATAATATCCCTCCTGATCGCAGCTGTGTGTAATCAAAAAATCAATTAACAAGCTCAGAATAGGGTATTAGGTGACTGTGAATAGAGTAAAAGCAGTATAGCTTGAAAAAGGCCAACTACACGGCTGAAACGCGTAGCTTTAACTGCTGATCACCACTTGAGAACATATTTGGAGATACCAGGAAACAGCGTGTGTACCGCTAAAGCTGATAGCTGCTGACGCTGACAAACCGCTGATAAAATTTATCGAAGTAACTGTAAGCTACTGCTCTGACCTCAGAGAGCAGACGCAGGACTGCAGAGCCAAGGAACAGCAAAAAAGGATTAGTCTGTGAACACAGACCGGAAACATCTCCACACGAGTTACAAGGTAAACTACTGACAGGCTCCAGGACTGGTCTGCGGGATAAGCTCGAGGCAGACAGTAAGTACTAACTTTAACACCTTTACACCAAGGGACAATCCTATTATCACAATAAGGAGATCAAGTTTTGTTTAAAAAAAAAAACGCTCCCCGCTACAGAAAATGGATATATAAAGAAAAACTGATTTGTGGTTTCATATCAATCACTCCTCTGTGAACATCCAATTTTTTCCTTTTCCCCTCTTTTTTAACAGGGTACCCTGAACATTTTAACCTTATTTGGTCGGCCGATGACTAGAAACGTTTAGACCATTTGTAACAAATTTACATTTTTTATATTAATGAGCCTATGACTAGAAACATTTAGACCATTTGTTTTAACATAATAAATATAATTGATTTGAATCAGTACTTTGAGCCTATGACTAGAAACGTTTAGACAATTTGTAATAAATTAACATTTTTTATATTAATGAGCCTATGACTAGAAACATTTTTCCTTTCTAAAAGACATACTCATATAGGTTTAAGCATCCATTTGCGCTTTTTCTCCTACCACTTCTCTTTTCCGCGCAATAAATAACCATCCATTACAAGTGGCTGGTTATTGCCACCACAAGCTCACCGTAGCAATCAGCACTTATAAAATTAACCCGAGATCAGCTCTCTAGTTAATTTTATAAATCTCCACAAAATGCCCCAAAAAACAGGCTTCATATATTTTATTAAAAAATAAAGATAGCATCGTCTTTATTTTTTTAATATAATAACTGAAAAAAATATGTTTTTAGGGTTTTAGATTTCGCGGTAATGGGGTCGGCACTGAAAAGTTGAAAAGTGCCTTTAAATTGCGGTCTATGGGAACTGTGTGTTCCCAGTAAAAATATATGTATATGAATATATTCATATATGTTATGTGTTAATATGTGTATAGAAATATACTTTTACACTTTGCTGCCATCTCTGTGCTACTTACCCCCTTTGCTGCACAAAGTTCTCGAGCCAATGGAAGAGCGCTCTTGTTAGCGCAATGTTTCCCAGCCATTGCTGACAACTTGTAATACTATTGCACATTAGCGTGCATTGGTATTACTCAGTGAAGCATTAATATTGCTTTCACAAATGCGATATTTGGCGCTCTGCTTGTAATCTGGTCCATAGTTGGCAGACACTTTGATAATAACTCAAATACTTGTGAGGCAATAAATGTGAAATTGAATGATCACAACTGATATTTATCATTAGCACTTTTGGGCGTTAAAAGAACAGTGTACACTAGATTTTTATTTGCATAAATGTTTTGTAGATGATTCGTATATAAAGTCCATCTGGTAGTGTTTTTATAAAAATTTATAGTTTTGCTTATTTTTTAAGAACATTGTGCTGATTTTGAGACTCCTAACCAAGCCTCACAGTGCCAGATGTATACACGCGTTTACAGACTCTTGCAGGCTCCTGTTTATGTTATTTTTCTTTTCAAATGAAGGGAAGGGGGAGGTGGGGAGTGTCTGTTCTTTTTGTTTCCCCAGCCCCTTTCAGTGGGTGTCCCAAACTACCTTATCAACAGTGCTGGACTGGGAGCTTCTAAGTAACTTTTTAAAAGGGTTTATACTGTATTGTTAGATCAGCATTTGTGCATATTCTTCTTTATAGTAGTGTCTATTTCTCACAGTTATATGAAAATTGGTTTATACTGTCCCTTTAAGGGAATTGAGCTACAAATCTCTTTCAGGGTGTTTGCAGGCAGGAGGAGACCTTTGAGCCCCTAGGTGTGTTTGCTGGTCAGTGGTTAGCCAATACCCATTGTCCCCACATCTTTATTTAGTCATATGATATAAGCTTACTGGCCATTTAGTATTTAATATATTTGTGCATTTAAATAGGAACAGCTACATGAGCCTTTTTGTTAATGCTTTTCTATGAGGGCAGTTTAATTATACTGGAGTTAAGTGAATATACCCACTTCTAACTGTCCCTCATTTCTCTTTTGCATTTGTTTGAATTTTGCTGATTCGTTGAGTTGTTTGATTTATGAACAGCCAAATACATTATTGGACAAAAGAGACGAAAAACAAATGATTACTTTACAAAAGCGATTTGTTTATTTGTTCACGCCATCTGGCACCAAAAATGGTGCAGGAATGGGGGGGAAGGAGTTATGTTGTTTGTTTAATAAGCTCATTTATTTGTAATGATGTACAGGGGGTCTTACCATCCATTTCTCCATCATTCTCTGTCCATTTTTGCCATAGTATTGCTAATGACTGATGTTAAGAACAGCCAGTCAGGCACTAAATACTGGATTTTAGTTACACAGGAGTTGTAACATTGAAAAATAGGTTATTTTAATTGTTCAAATTAAATGCTCAAAAAATTCCCCACATATTTTGCATGATTTCTTGCTATGCTGGTTGCCATCCCCAATCTTTGCATTATTAACTGCTTATTTTGCCCTTCCAGAAGCCAACTTGGATCTGGATTAGAGTCTTCAAAAAATTAAGGGGGCAAGTATTCATGTGGTCCACCATCAGTCTGGGCAAGGATGAAAAATGTGTATTCTTTGTATAAATGGGAAGTGGATAAGGGTCTAGGTTTTTGGATGTGATATAGGGTCTTCTCTGTTACACTATAGTACAAATGAGAAACAGAAAAAAGGGTCAAGTATTGAACTATTTTGTACCTGACTGCTTTTATGTATGAAGATGCTGAGTGGTTTATTAAACTGGGGAGTTACATGAAAATCTTTGAGTGTACTACAACATATAAAGGGTCTACATTCTATTGACATGTTTGCACTATACCTTGGATTATATCTTGTTTCCGACTTGTTTACTACTCTTTTCTATGTGATTTGTCCTATGTGGCCCCTGGTTTTCTTTTAATAAATTAAGTCCCACTAGCTGAATTAACTAAATAGGCACAGGATGAGTAAACACCAGCTTAGTACTAAAAATCATGATAGATCTAGATGTGCGTTTATAACTTTGGACTGTATGGTATCCAGTTTATGGACCTAAGATGTATCCAGCTTTAACAGGATACATGGTTGATCAACATGGTCATAATGAAGTGTGCAAAATAATCTGGACATTTTGGTTATGTGAATTTTAATTGTATATTAATTTAAAAAGTTTATGCTTAACTGGTTAATGTTTGCATAAATATCCTTCTAGCTTCTGGCAGGTGATCAAAACCATTGCTCCTATATATACTAATTACTCTGTAATTACTTTGTGTGGTTAGGGGCAAACCCACTGGTATAAGCAGTCATTAAAATGCATCTGATATCCTTTATTAAAATAAAACACTAATCATTAGAACAGTGTCAGTATCCTGTAAATAAAAAAAATAAATATAAATAATTATAAATAATAACATTTTGAATCGAGGCTTTACATGTTGTTAGGAAGATAAAATAGTCCTCAAAAGCATAAAAAAATGTATTTGTTTTGCTGACAATTTGTTGATAAAATTGTTTTAAAAAATAAAAATAATTTCCTGTATCATTTCTCTAAAGTTGGGTATCAAAGAATTTAGGCTAGGTTACAAGTGTTGTGCTATCATTTGCATGCAAGTGATATCAGGTTTTCATGCTTGACGGAAAGGGCGCTCATATTACAAGTTGAAAGTAACCACAATTGCATTTTATGCTTGTCGGGTTAGCGTGATTGAAACTCTTCTGCAAAGGGTAGTGCGTTAAAAAAAAATGCACTAAACACAATACATACATTTTAAAATACAGTTACACTCATATAAACACTATCTGATAAAAATTATTAATACATATATTTTAAAAAAAAGTTGTAAGGGTTAGAAGGTATATGATATATGACAAGGGCTATAATGTATATATACATACATATACATGTCTAAATATGTGTATGTTTATATGTATGTATGTGTGTGTATATATATATATATATATATATATATATATATATATATATATATATATATAAGAGCTAGGAAAGTTAGGGCACTCTCAGGATTTATATACATCAAAGTTAGTTTATTGTTTATAACAACAACGTTAGAAAGTCATAAGGATAGGTCAACGTTTCGGCGGTGGTGTTGTGTGCAGCTGCTAGTCGCCGTTGTGAGTTGTTCATCTGTCTTGATGAAGGCTTCTATGTAAGCCGAAACGTCGACCTATCCTTATGATTTTCTAACGTTGTTGTTATAAACAATAAACTAACTTTGATGTATATAAATCCTGAGATTGCCCTCCCTTTCCTAGCTCTTATCTACAATCCATTGAGGATTGCACCCAGGTGCTTCATTATTAGTTGAAGCTGGAGTGCTGGAACACATGCTAATTGGTATATATATATATATATATGTATATATATGTGTGTGTGTGTGTGTACATATGTATTTATGTGTTTTACTGTATATTTACTGTACATATTTTGCATTCCAGTGTTCTTCACATACAGGATAATGTAATTTTTATTGTAATTATATATATCTGTATCTGTATATACCTATACCTATATATCTATTCCTATAGATAAATAGATATAGATATCACTTTGATTGGAGTAGCCGTGTTAGTCCAGAGATTTAGATATCAAAATAACAAGAGTATTGCATTGAGCAATGATACTTTTTTATTGGACTAACTATACATTTATAAGATAACAAGCTTTCGGAAGAATGTCTTCCTTTTTCAAGTCGGAAGCAATACTGACCAATATGATGGAATTTACAGATTATATCTTAAAACACAGGCAAAAAAGACAGAAAGTGTTACAGAGGTCTGAATGCAGGGGGAGGTGGGGGTGTCGTAAAAATCATTATGGGGGTTTAGGAGACAGGCAGACAGTGTCAGTAAAGGATAACAGACAGGGGAAATATATGGTTATACACAAAGCATATCTGACATAAAGCTATATATCAACATAGAATTAATATGAATAAATATGGGAAATTAGGTATACAGGGGAATATAAGATAGTCAAAAAAGGAGAAAGGAAAGAGAGAGAAAAAAGAGGAATAATAATAATGACAAAAGTGTGGACATAGGCTTACCTGCGTACCTATGCATAGAGAGTGTGGAATATACAATTTACAAAATCAGCCAGATAACAGAATTGCCAGAGGATACTATACTTGTGACAATGGATGTGGAATCCCTGTACAGCAATATTCCACATAAAGATGGTATTAATGCCTGCTTAAACTTTCACTCCTCAGACAGCTCTAACCAGACATATAGTGCTTCTACAGTCAGTAAACTTACATAATTTATACTCACCCACAATTATTTCATCTTCAATAACTCCATCTATTTACAAACCATGGGAACAGCCATGGGCACCAAAACAGCACCACAGTATGCAAACCTCTTCATGACTGATTTAGAATAGAGATTCCTAGCTACTTACCCTCACAAACACTTCAAATACTTTTGCTACATAGATGATATTTTCATCATATGGACAGAAGGAGAAAAAAACCTAGAGCATTTTCATAAATCATTTAATCTATTTCATGCATCAATCAAGCTTAAAATGGACTTTTCTAGAGATGGTGTCAGCTTCCTGCATACAACAATATCCATCAGAAATAGCAAATTGCACTCATCTGTATACAGGAAACCAACAGATAGATGCAGCTACCTCCACAGCTCCAGCTCCCATCCCAATCACATAAAAAAATCCATAATCTACAGTCAGGCCACCAGATATCACAGAATTTGCTCAGACACCAAGGACCGTGACAAACACCTCATCACACTGTCCCAATCATTCAGAGAAAAAGGTTACAAAACAAGGGTTATAAACAAACAAATTAACTCTGCCCTTAATACCCAACGTGAACAATTGCTACAATACAGGGAGAATAAAAACATATTGCGTATCCCACTAGTAGTCAAATATAACCCTGCTCTAGAAGGAATACGAAAAATCATAAAATACTTACAGCCACTACTCTTAGAGGATCCCACACTCAAAAAAATCTTTCCAAAACCCCCTATCCTGACACTCAGACAACCACCCAACCTAAAACAGAAACTGGTCCACAGAAATCTACCCCTTGATAAAAAGAACACCTAGAATGGAACCAAGCGCTGCAACAAAGCTCTCTGCAAACTATGTCAACACATTTGTGAAAGCAGCACAGTTAATCACAAGAGTAAATCCTATAACATTAAAGGGGCATATTCATGTATATCTGCAAATGGGGTATACATAATACATTGCACTGCATGTGAAGTGGGATGTTATATTGGAGAAGCAAGCCAAAAACTGCACCTTCGGATGAACTTACACAGACACTCAATCAAAAACCACTGTGAAACAAAATACTGTACCCCTGTTGGTCACCATTTCACCCAACCTGACCACTCCATCCAAAACCTCAAAATCAAGATTCTCAGAGGCAACTTCAAAAACACCATGGAAAGAAAACCCTTTGAAATGAAAACGATAATGCACTTTAACTTGCTAAATTCTGGAGTAAAATTTTTAAACCATTATCAAAATGTTTTGTAATGTACTTTCATATACTGTAGTCAATTACATTGTATATTCCACACTCTCTATGCATAGGTACCCAGGTAAGCCTATGTCCACACTTTTGTCATTATTATTACTCTCTCTTTCCTTTCTCCTTTTTTTGACTATCTTATATTCCCCTGTATACCTAATTTCCCATCTTTATTCATATTGATTCTATGTTGATATATAACTTTATGTCAGTATATGCTTTGGGTATAACTATACATTTCCCCTACCTGTTATCTTTTTACTGACACTGTCTGCCTGTCTCCTAAACCCCCATCATGATTTTTACGACACCCCCACCTCCCCCTGCATTCAGACCTCTGTAACACTTTCTGTCTTTTTTGCCTGTGTTTTAAGATATAATCTGTAAATTCCATCAAATTGGTCAGTATTGCTTCAGACTTGAAAAAGGAAGACATTCTTCCAAAAGCTTGTTATCTTATAAATGTATAGTTAGTCCAAGAAAAAAGTACCATTGCTCAATGCAATACCTGATATCTAGATATATACAGTGGGGCAAAAAAGTATTTAGTCAGCCACCAATTGTGCAAGTTCTCCCACTTAAGAAGATGAGAGAGGCCTGTAATTTTCATCATAGGTATACCTCAACTATGAGAGACAAAATGTGGAAACAAATCCAGACAATTACATTGTCTGATCTGGAAAGAATGTATTTGCAAATTATGGTGGAAAATAAGTATTTGGTCAATATCAAAAGTTCATCTCAATACTTTGTTATATATCCTTTGTAGGCAATGACAGAGGTCAAACGTTTTCTGTAAGTCTTCACAAGGTTGTCACACACTGTTGCTGGTATGTTGGCCCATTCCTGCATGCAGATCTCCTCTAGAGCAGCAATGTTTTGGGGCTGTCGCTGGGCAACACGGACTTTCAACTCCCTCCAAAGGTTTTCTATGGGGTTGAGATCTGGAGACTAGCAAGGCCACTCCAGGACCTTGAAATGCTTCTTACGAAGCCACTCCTTCGTTGCCCGGGCGGTGTGTTTAGGATCATTGTCATGCTGAAAGACCCAGCCACGTTTCATCTTCAATGCCCTTGCTGATGGAAGGAGGTTTGCACTCAAAATCGCACGATACATGGCCCCATTCATTCTTTCAAATACACGGATCAGTCGTCCTGTTCCCTTTGCAGAGAAACAACCCCAAAGCATGATGTTGCCACCCCCATGCTTCACAGTAGGTATGGTGTTCTTTGGTTGCAACTCAGAATTCTCTCTCCTCCAAACACGACGAGTTGTGTTTCTACCAAACAGTTCTACTTTGGTTTCATCTGACCATATGACATTCTCCCAATCTGCTTCTGGATCATCCAAATGCTCTCTAGCATACTTCAGACGGGCCCGGACATGTACTGGCTTAAACAGGGGGACACATCTGGCACTGCAGGATCTGATTCCCTGGCGGCATAGTGTGTTACTGATGGTAGCCTTTGCTACGTTGGTCACAGCTCTCTGCAGGTCATTCACTTGGTCCCCCCGTGTGGTTCTGGGATGTTTGCTCACCGTTCTTGTGATCATTTTGACCCCACGGGGTGAGATCTTGCGTGGAGACCCAGATCGAGGGAGATTATCAGTGGTCTTGTATGTCTTCCATTTTCTAATTATTGCTCCCACAGTTGATTTCTTCACATCAAGCTGCTTGCCTATTGCAAATTCAGTCTTCCCAGCCTGGTACAGGTCTACAATTTTGTTTCTGGTGTCCTTCGACAGCTCTTTGGTCTTCACCATAGTGGAGTTTGGAGTGTGACTGTTTGAGGTTGTAGACAGGTGTCTTTTATACTGAAAACAAGTTCAAACAGGTGCCATTAATACAGGTAATGAGTGGAGGACAGAGGGGCCTCTTAAAGAAGAAGATACTGGTCTGTGAGAGCCAGAAATCTTGCTTGTTTGTAAGTGACCAAATACTTATTTTCCACCATAATATGCAAATAAATTCTTTCCAAATCAGACAATGTGATTGTCTGGATTTGTTTCCACATTTTGTCTCTCATAGTTGAGGTATACCTATGATGAAAATTACAGGACTCTCTCATCTTCTTAAGTGGGAGAAATTGCACAATTGGTGGCTGACTAAATACTTTTTTGCCCCACTGTATATAGAAATATAGATGTAATAATAAAAATTACATTATTTTCTTCTTATCCTGCAAAAAAAGGAATCTCATGAAATGTGCACCGGGGTTCGCAATTTAGGTCTAATGTGGTGTTGGGTTAGCACAGATGAAGAACTACTGGGGCTCCATGTACTAAGAGGCGGGCGGACAGCTTCTTAACTCGCGAAGCTGTCCGTCCGCCTCCGCTACACACGGGCAGCGGATCTATTGATCCGCTTGCCCGTATGTATCATTACACACTCAGCGGAGTGTGTAATGCCCGCTCCTTCAGTCGCGCGACCAATCACGCGACTGAAGGGGCTGTCAATCACCGAGAGCGAGCTCTCTGTGATTTTGCTTCGCCACCTAAGAGGTGGCGTAGGGTGTAGGAAGCAGCGGTCTAATGACCGCTGCTTCTTACATTGCGGGAAGCAGGCTCGCATATGCGAACCTGCCCCGCAAAGGCTCCGGAGCAGCTTTCGCTGCTTCGTACATGGAGCCCCTAATCTTTGATTGCGTTTAAGAAATATTAGATATAAAATATATCAAATAAAAAAATAATTTTTTTTTATTGATACTGTAAAACAAATCTAAATAATCCATAAAATATATAAATATATTATATATATATTAAAGTATTTTTAACAATTTTTAATAACTATTATTTTAAAAAATATTTTATATGTGATATTTCAATGGCGCAATGTATAATTCACGCACTAACCTGACACGTGTTAGACTTAAATCGCGAAAACAGGAATCACGTTACACTTATTTTCCATTCCTATGTTCTTTACAAAGAAAATAATGTAAATTTTATTATTAAATATATATTTGATAAATATCTGATGTTAATATAAAATAGATATCTATATGTGTATATCTATATGAATAGATATATAGGTATTAGTATATACAGATATACAGATATATACTATATATATATATATATATATACAGTATATAGATATAATTACAATAAAAATTACATTATCCTGTATGTGAAGAACATTTGAATGTGAAATATGAATAACTCCTGTCTGGTTAGCGCACGGGTTAGGTGTTAGTTTTTTTCTTTTGCGTTCTCCATTAACTTCTGTGGCGCACAAATTTTTAATGTTAACTTGTAATATGCACGCAACCCGACCTGCGCAAAAATTTAACTGCTAGCAAAGTTTATACTTGAGCGTATGCGCTAATAGCGCTCCACTTTTAATCTGGCCCATATTTGCTTAAAAAACAGACTTGTTTATACTTTTATAAAAATTTAATAAGAAATTGTTTTCTTTTATGCTTCAGTAATATGTAAATGTTACAAGGTGTCCAGACAAAGAACAAGTGCCATAAAAAAAAAAATTCCGTGTGTGCATCTGTCTTTGGCTTACTTTGCCCCATTGTTTACAGTGGAGTTTGTTAGTAAGCAGATGGTGGATTTGTAGCATGATTTGATGTGAATTACTCAGAGTATGACAATATGCTTGGTTTTCTATCAGAAATTTCATACAATATGCCTTAAATATGACTAAAATACACCTAGCGGAAATTGCAACAATCTATGCACTTTGCAAAGTGTGGTGTATGGGAAAAATATACCTATTATTGTAAAATTTTGAATAGTGGATGCCCTATTTCAAAGCAAATTTCGAGCATAATTTCACAATAATTTTGATATGAAATAGCACTGACTGCATACATCCTTACTAATGCCTTACAGATGGTTTACACTCCATTTAACATTACTGGCCTTCTCAAATAGGGACTGATATTCAAAACCTCTCTGCTTAGGTGAGATGATCTAAGACCTCTCGTTAGTATGGACAGGTTCCTAAAAAAATGTTAGAAACAAAAATTTTTATTTAAAAGATGTTTATCTCACTATGCAGAGTTCTGTATGTGAAGGAGAGACGCCTTCATTACAATATAAGTTCTAAAAAAATGCCAAAGGAGACTTCCGGTGGGTGGGCTTCCTGGAAGGCAGCAGACTAGCGGAGCTCCGCACAGACTTCGCTCAAAAGTGCCTAAAAGAGCTTATAAAACAGCTTGGAATACTTTATTTTGCCCTCACACTGCTTTTCATCGGTCTTGCTGCCGACCGGGAGCCCACTGAAAAATCCTTGGCAGACATTGCTGCCCGGAGCAGAGGGGACTCTCAACGGAGGTATTCTTCTGCCCTTTTCAGGTGAGCCACACACTGCTCCACCACCGAAGCCAGCTACCAGTGCCACCAAAGTCTTGGGACACAGTTTGCAGCAGCGGGACACTAGATCGTGTCAAAAACGACACTGGAGGCTCACCGCAACGGTCATATCCCAGCTGGGAGGGACTCCTTTCACACTTGTGAGCCGCCATCTTGGCACCTCATGGCCCGCTCCTCCTCGGAACTACTGAGGTGCTGAATGCTTGACTCAACACTGGGATTCAGGCAGGCATCAGGATTGACACCCGGACTAACCCACTCCACCTAGCAGCCTACCCGGTCCAAATTGGTGAGGAGCTACACACACCGGAGAACCTCTGATGCAGAGGCCGCCATTGGGCGCGAATCTACACGGCTGACGCCGGGAGTAACAGCTGCTCATCGGACACCCAGGGGAAGTTGCAGATCCTGGCAGGGGTAAGAGAACTTTATTTGCTCACACAAGAACACCCCCTAGTCACTACTGGTCACACCCGCTCTATCCCTCGGGCATACACACATGAACTGCCGCTTGAAGGGCCTACCACCCCGTGGAGGGGCCGGGGAACCAGGAATCTGAACCACAGGGGGCCCTGCTCATAACGCCATCCCTCAGGCAATATGCCTAATTGATTTACCCCTAATGAATCCTGTTATTGCCTGCCCTGAGGAATTTCATAGGGGCTGAACACAGTTTTATAAATGTGATATTGCTCTGCTAGGCTCTGGGGGGAAAGTGGCCCTTATCTAGGCAACAGACAGTGCCAATCCTCACAACCTCCAAGTGGGCCTGGGACTATACCCTCTTGCTCTGCTTCTCCCCCTGAACTGCTCTGACTCTTGCCACATTCTGACAGGGCTGGTTGTGTACCTGATCTGAACTTGCCCTGGAGAGTGCAACAGTTGAACTTTTTGGCCATTCACTTCTTTGTTCCACACCGGATGGGACACATAGACCCCTGCCCTTGACTAGGGGACCCTGCACATACCATGTTGATGATTATCACTGTGTATCACTTGAAACCTGCTGTATAGGATCTATAATCTAGTACTGTTGATACTTGCATCTAACCTTCTCTTTCTTCCCCCCAGATAGCTAGGTTGATGGTACCAGTAATTGTATAACACTCTGATCCACACAGGGATAGTTTACTATATACTGATCTGCTTACCTATGTTTTGTACAGTTGTCCTTTGCAAAGAATAACAGCCTAACCTTGTTCTATAATTTTTAATGGTGGGGTTCACTACTCAGGTTCACCTCCGCCTAATTAAGTTTCTTAACCTTACCTTGTGTTTTGTATGGGTTTATGGAGAAATATTTAACTAACACACCAATGGCGAGCCGTAATAAAGCTAATGATCGCCGCCACAGGGCTACAACTGACTCGGCTACCAAGGGACCCAGCTCTGAGCCCTCATCTGAGGGGGACCTATTTGATACCCACCCCATTGTCAAACAAATAACCAAGCTCTTTATGCCCAAAATTGACAACTTGCAGAGGGGAGTGGACACCCTTGCGGGGGAGGTTAAACAGTTTTCGACTAGAATGAGAGAGGCGGAGGGTAGAATTTCAGACCTTGAGGATTCTAATGTCACTAATAATAGCAAGATAGAACAATTGGAGAGATAAGCCACAACCCTCCAGTTGAAACTAGATGATCTAGAAAATAGATCACGACGCAATAACGTGCGTCTTCTTGGTCTCCCCGAAACCATCAAGCAGTCTGATTTAATACATTTTGTAGAAAACACACTCCCACCCTTGCTAAATGTATCTGCTAAAGACCTCATCGGGGGGGTTGAGAGGGCACATAGAGTGGGTCCAGACAGAGGGGATCAGAACCCAGCTCAACCTCGTCCCATAATGATAAGGTTCTTGCATTTTCAGACCAAAATGGCTATTCTGAGAGCATATAGAAAGTTACATGAGCTAGTGTTTGAGAATGCAAGACTATTGTTGTTTCAAGACTACTCCGCGGACCTCATGAGACGCCGCAGAGAGTTCTCGCCTCTTTGCTCCCAGCTCCACAGAGAGGGTAGGCAGGCTTACTTACTGTACCCTGCCAAGCTTAAACTGGTTACCCCTAGGGGTCCCAGATTCTTTGATACCCCAGCTGCTGTCCGGGAGTTCCTTGACAAATATGAGCCCCCCGCCCGCAGCCCCACGCACAGCCCGCAGAGACAACAGAGGGGAGAGGAAGGTTGAGCAGGTACAATAGGGCTAAAAATAACAAAATAACAAAATCTAATCTGCCTAGAAATATAATCTTTACTACAACATTATGGCTGGTTGGATATTTATTCTGACCCTATTGATTTTTTGCCTACTGAAGTTCGTTTTTGGGAAAATTCCTGATAAGGTTGAGATTTTACACCCTAGGCCCACTAAAGGGGTCAGGGAGGATGGGTTTCAGTTTAGACCTCAGACAGGAGGTGTTGAGAGTAGATTAAGACCAATATGTTTTTTTTTTTACACAGTTCTATGTGAAATGTTTTGAGTTCTTTGTTAGGGTCATATCCTGGACACTACCCCTGCGTAGATGTCAGTATGAGGTATCTTGTGCTAGCCATAATACTTCATTTATTGCTGGTTACGACACAAAAGGGGCTTGACAATGGAGTTTACTAGCAAATTTGAGACCCACTACAGTACCATGGTTAAAGTTTTATGAGAAATGTTCTAAGTTTTATGTTAAGGTTATTGTTTTTTGTACATTACTGCTACCCAAGCGTACTCTCAGGGGGAAACATCTTTGTCACGACACGATAGCTTCTATTGGTTCTGATATGAAAAATTTATTAATTTGCTTTTCCTTGACAAATTTGACTCTCCTTACAGCACTACAGTGGAACATATCCGAACTGCGAGGTCAGGCGAGGGACTGGCGTGATGTTGGGCTGAACCGGGAGCCACTTCACACGCCACGGAGGGTCATGACAGTGAGGTGTGTGACCCCCCCCCCCCCCCCCCCCTTTTTTTTTTTTTTTTTTATCTTCTTCTCTCTTCCCTTCCCTCTCTTCTCTCCCTCTTCTCTTTATCTTCTCTGTGTTTCCTTGGTGCCATTCACTCTCCTCTACACCCCCATGCACAGCACACGACCTCTCAACATACGTTGGCGATCTTTACTCGAAGATCATTAATATTAGACAACATTTAACCTATACTCTTGGAATATAGGGGGAATTCACTCCCCCATTAAGAGGAAGTCTATTCTGACCCATCTCAGGAAAAAACGGGCAGAGATTTTGTTTCTACAAGAGACCCATCTCTCGGATTTAGAACATAATAAATTGCAGACTGGTTGGGTGGGTAGAGTTGAATTCGCCTCGTACAAGACAGCTAGCAGGGGGGTAGCCATACTCTTTGGTAAACAATTGGATTATGAGGTTTTAGAGGTACTTAAGGACACTGAGGATAGATACATTGTTGTACAGATCCGTACCTCGGATAATATCTATACATTATGTAACATTTACGCCCCAAATCAAAGGGATAGGAGATTCTGGGACTCTATTTTGACCATACTCACACCTTTCCTGGGCACGCATATCATTCTAGGAGGGGATTTCAACTTAGCACCTAATCCCCACTGTGACAGGCTTAGAGACCCCAACAGATGAACAATGAGGAACCTGCCCAGGGCGTCAGACAAATTTGAGAGAGGTGTTTTTGAGGGTCTTGGCGGAACCCTGGATGTACTGGACATCTGGCGGCGGCTTAATCCAGATGGCAGAGACTATACCTGCGTATCTCGCTCCACACCCTCTATGTCGCGTATTGACCTCTTTCTGATTTCAAATTCCCTAGTTACCCAAGTCATTGACACAAAAATTGGTGAGGTCATTGTCTCTGACCATGCCCCCATTGCCCTCTTCCCATTGTGACTCCCAGAATATGTAATAGACGCAATTTGCGTTTCTCAAAATACCTCGTGACGTCCCAGGAGTTCCAGGCTTACCTGGTACGATGCTGGGACGACTATAGGGTGAATAATATCCAGCACATACAGACACCAGAACTCTTTTGGACGGCAGCTAAAGCGGTGCTCTCCGGAGATATAATCGCGTACTTAGCTAGTAGGAAAAAACAATGCTTGGAAAAGATTGAGAGTCTAAGAATTAGTCTGGCGGATACCTATCGAGAGTACTGCACTACCCCCTCCAGCTCCTCCTACCGTAAATACATAGGTGTCAAAACAGAGTATGATGCGCTCCTTGCACACCAGGCCTCTCAGACACTCCTTCGAACCCGAGGTCGATACTACCGGTTTAGCGACAAATCTGGGAAGCTTTTAGCTACCCTAATTAAGGTTAATAGCTCCTCTAAACACATTCCGGCACTAAAGTCGGGAGGCAGGGTGCTTAGAGATTCCAAAATGATAGCAGAAGCTTTCGCTTCCTATTACTCTACCCTATACGCAAGCGAACAACCCTCAGGTAATGAGGTGAGAGACCGATTCTGGGAGTCCATTGACCTCCCAAAGATCTCTGAGGAGCAATTGAACAAACTCAACGCCCCGATAGGGAGGGAGGAGATTGAGAGAACTATCATGTCCATGTCAATGGGTAAGGCACCAGGTCCGGACTGCTTGCCGATCAAATTTTATCGCCTGCTTAAACCTCAGGTGACCCCCTCCCTAGTGGATTTGTTCTCCACTTATTTCAGAGAGGAGCTACCACCAACCCCAGACTTCCTGGCGGCCTCCATCACATTGATCCATAAAGCAGGTAAAGACTGCCTGCTGCCCGAGTCTTATAGACCGATTTCCCTGCTGAACGCGGACTATAAGATCCTTACCAAATTGTTCGCGGAGAGGCTAAAATTCATCTTGCCCACCATCATCCACGAAGACCAGACGGGATTCATGCATGCACGTTCCTCAGTGGTCAACGTGCGTAGGGTTCTACAGGTAGTCCAACACTTCTGGCCCGGATCTGGAACCCGCGCGAGGGTGGATGGCCCGGAAGCCTTCCTGCTGTCATTAGACGCAGAGAAGGCCTTCGACCGTGTGGAATGGAACCACCTTTTCGACACCATGACGCGTGCTAGCTTCTCTGGCCCCTTTCTCACCCTCATTAAAAACCTTTACCACTCACCCTCGGCGAACGTACTGGTGAATAACATTTTCTCACCTGACTTTCAACTACACAGGGGTACTAGACAGGGGTGTCCCCTGTCACCCCTGCTCTTCAATATAGCGTTAGAACCCTTGGCCCTTAAACTACGACAGGACTTTCCTGGCATTGACATAGGAGGAGCACCACAACATCTGGCGTTGTACGCGGATGATATGCTCCTTTTTGTACAGGATCCCCAGAAACATCTGCCCGTCATCATGGATAACCTTAAAAATTTTGGCCTATTCTCGGGATATAAAGTAAACGTACAAAAATCAGAGATTCTTTGGCTAAAGAGAAAAACGGGGCCCGTCGAGAATTATCAATTCACGGTGGCTAAACATGACATCACTTATCTCGGTATCAAGATCTCGGCAAATCCCAATAGATTGTATGCTGACAATCTAACCCCCATATGCACTAAACTGCAAGCTCAAATGAATAGCTGGAGTTCCCTGCCATTGTCGCTATCGGGAAGAATCGCCTTGCTTAAAATGGTGGTGCTCCCCAGAATCCTATATCCACTTCTTATGCTCCCCCTGCTTCTGACCAAGCCTGACACCAAGCTCTTAAACTCTGCAGAACGTAGGTTCATCTGGCAGGGGAAAAAATCTCGGATTTCGAGAGATAAACTCAACATGACTTTTTTAAATGGGGGCTTGGCATTCCCAGACTTTAGATGTTATAACTGGGCCGCTTTGATCCGCTTGGTAGTGGAATGGCAGGTGGGCACTCACCACTTTTGCCGCCTGAACTTGGAACAGGCGGTGTTGGGAGATATATGCCTGGCTTACCTTCCACATATAGCCGAACCGAGGGCCTTGAGGACCCTGGGTCTCAGTACTCTGTTCAAAGACCCCCTGAAAGCATGGCATCTTGCACATAAATACCTGGGTAAAACTTGTCGCGCCTCGCTATATCTACCTATTAGGAAAAACCCAGACTTCCCGACAGGTTCCGACACGTTGCCTTTTAAGATCTGGGAGGAAAAAGGGATAAAGTCACTCAAACAACTATTCGACCCGCTAACTAAAACACCCAAGACATTCGGTGCCCTACAAAGAGATTATGGCTTGCCAAGAAATCACTTATATGCATATCTTCAGGTACTTCACTATGCTGGGATATTGATCAGAGACACGGCAGATTTTTGGGAGGGCTCCCCTTTCCGCCTCACAAAATCTCTGTTCACCATGGGCAGATTCTCTCTCTCAGAAATTTATCAAACTTTACAGCGACACCACCTTTCAGATCTTCAGCAATCCATACAGACGGGTTGGGTTAGAGAGGGAATTGGTGAAGTTACATGGGTAGAGATAAGGAACAGCATGGAAAAAACTAGGAAAGCATCCCTGTCAGCTATGCTGAGGGAATCACAAGTGCGCTTCTTACACAGGGCATATCTCACACCAAGAACCTTGGCAAAATGGGTCCCAACCTACACAAACAAGTGCTCCAAGTGCGCATTAGACAACCCTGGCCTCCTACACTATATTTGGGACTGCCCTCCGATTAAGCAATATTGGGGTAAAATACAATTTTGGCTGAAGCAAAAACTTCAGATACAACTGGACATACAACCTGAAACCATTATATTCTTGCGATGGAATGAGGGGTGTAAACAACATGACTCAGTTTTGACCCTAATTGTCTTAATTGCTAGAAAACACATCTTAAAAAACTGGATAAAGGCGGTAGGCCCCTCTTTTAAAGGTTTTAGAAACTTACTACAATCCCAGTTATTCATTGAACAAATGGATGTGAGATTGGATGCCCAGAATAGACTGAATCTATTTTTGCGCAAGTGGCGTAGGCTAATTCTTACCTTTGAGTTGGAAATACAGAGGCTAATCCTCAGGCCATTCAAAGACTCTGTGATCTTTATGGAGGACACTCTAAGAGGAGAATGGGGCCATCTGTTCCATGAAGAGCATCGCAGAACATTAGGTAACACACCACAGGCTTAGCTACACTTTTTCCACACCTCCTTGTCTCTTTCCCCATGGCTCTGTGGTTTCTCTCTCTCCCTGTCTCTTCCCTCTCCCCTTTTTCCTCTCTTCTTTCCCCTTTTTTTTTTTTTTTTTCTCCCTCGCCTGGCCTCAACGTAGGCTTTAACTGAGTCCCCGTTGGGACAGCTTCCCAGGTTCGTGGAAACATGGACCATAGGAAACAGTTAGTTAGCTAGTTAGTTAGTTATAAGTTAGAATACATGGAACTCCTAGATTTAAAACCAACAAAACGATTGGGAGAGACGATTGCATGCAGAGTCTGCTACACTACTTTCCTTTGGCTTGGTAGCTAAATCAATTGTTTATCTATTTATTTGTATCAAATGAAGGTGTTAGGCCAAAGCATGTTATTGATTGCTTACTTTCATGTAACCCGCAGCAACTGAGACTATTTGTAACACTCATGTTGGTTTCATGTAGCACCTGTATGCTCTGTGTTTTTTCCCTAATAAAAATGATATTTTAAAAAAAAATGCCAATGATTTTGCTTGATTTCTGTAAGCGAGTTTTTGAATATCAGGCCTTGGGTTATCATTAGGTTTTGGCTAAAATAATCCTTACTTGAAAGGGTCCTGGAAAATAATACGTCTGCCTTAATATACTAATTGTAACAAAATATTAGACTATAATAAAGAGCAATAATTCATTCTGAGGGAGTCATTTTCCAATATGAAAAAGTACATTTTTTATATTATTAACAATAATGTCTATGTATTGTTCTGTCCTTTATCCGTTTGTCCCCACATCCAAAAAAGAGGTCATCCATGAGGCAGCCAAAATAAAAATAAAAAAATCATGGCATAGGCCAATGTGAGAGCCTGTTGTGTCATGGTCATGTCATGGCAGTAAAAAGAAATATATGAAAAGCAGTTATGCCAGTGTCCCTCCAACAGGAGCTGTTTCCGCAAGTGCACACTGAGCCACTTCTGTCACACCTAGAAATTCACCCAGGGACTTGGCATTTAAATACTCAGACTAGAAAAAAATGTTTATCTGTGTATGTCTCACATGACATTAAACACTTTACTTTGATGAAACAGTTTTCCCAGGCGCATTCACTGGGCCAGATGAACTAAAGCTCTCTGCTCTAGTAGGATTACCTCACCAGTCTCATCAGTATTGAGAGGTCCCTAAAATTATTTTAAAAAGGCAAATTATAGCTTAAAAGCTGTTTATCTAGCTAAGAAGGGTTCTGAGTATGAAGGAGAGACACATAAATTCCAATATGTTTATAAAAACAAAACATTGTGTGATTTCTCTCTATGCTGGCAAGTTTATGACCATCGGGCCCTTCGTCTTAGACTACATTCTTTCTTTGTGGTTTTGAAAGTAAAGAGGAGGTACTTGGATTGGCGTTTATAGAAAAAGGGCAAATATGTCCAAATTCTTACATTTCGTCTGCTATAATTTAATGGAAGAAGGAAATGTGTGTAGAATTTCTGTGTATTACAAAGTTGTTTTTTATACAAATAGCAAGAACTCATATTCTCATGTGCGCTAACCTGACATCAAAATATGAATATTTCACATTCCAGTATGTTCTATTTATTCAAAAATACATAATTATATATATCTGATGGTATTTTGGTACAATATACTGTATATCTATACCTATATATCTATACAATTATATATATATATATATATATATATATATATATATATATATATATATATATATAGGAATATCTATTTAGCAATACATAGAAAATATTCTGCTATGTGCAAAACATTGGAATGCGGAATATTTACAGTAAATACATAGTTAGCACTTTATTAAAAATGAACATTGCATAAATATGATTTTACAAGTTTTCATTTACTTAACTGTAAAGGGCTCCAATGCACTTGTATATATTTATACTATGTATATATTTGTAGATATGTATTTATATGTTTATATGTGTCTATATATCAGTAAATACATAAATACACATATAAATGCATAAACACGTCTGTACACATATAAAGACATATATATATATATATATATATATATATATATATATATATATATACATACATATACATGTCATGTACGTATATGTGTGTATCTCAACGTTAAAGTCCTTTGACTGCCTTTTTTTCCTAACACCTGAGACCTTTTTTTCCTAACACCTGAGATGGCAGCATTATGAGTGTAACTGTACTTTGTAATTTATTTTTGATGTGTTTTGTAAGACTTTTTTGTTTTGCGAAATAGTTAATGCGCTAACCTGACAAGTGTTAACTTGAATTGCGCTCAAGTGATTGCGTTTACTTTCAACTCGTAATATGAGTGCAATTTAACCTGTGCGCAAGCAATCGCGAAAACCTGTGTGCAAACGTTTGCGCCCCACACATAATCTGGCCCTTTATCATTTTGTACATGAATTTATAAAAAAATAGATTTAACGAAAATGAATTTAAGGCTGAGATTGTCTTTGTAACAGTATTCTTATTTTGCAGTTATTTCCCTGACACAGAGGCTATTAAGGCTATAAAAGACTCACAGGTACTTAGAGATGTTAGAAAAACTCACTATATTGATACAGTTTACATTTCAGAATGCTGTTAAATTTGTATAAAATAATATGTATATCTTAGAAATATATAAACAAATAAAAAAAATGAAAATCTATTATCTATATAAATATATAATCACACTCACTCCTATATAATATACAAAAACTGGTGTCCTACATTTGAATAGGTAGCTCACAACCACACCTTCATTGCATCCCACACATCTTGTAATCAATTTATTGAATTCATTTTACATGGTGGTATAACCAAATGGGTGGCTCACCCACTTCCATGGATGTAACACTAAAATGTATATACATTGTAGGCATTGTTTAATCATTGGATGTGGAAACACATGGAAAAATAATAGTTGTTAGAGTTAGAGGAGATTCACATCAAAGAGGTGGACGACTTGTTAGTGACATGGCTCACGTTGTATATGGGCTGAGGGACACTTGAAGGTGGTTCTTTTTTTATAACATTTATTCTGATATAATTTTTTTTACAACTTCTGTGTTCTCTTTCCCCTCTGTGGATTGATTAACTATCAAATTGTATATGTCCCTAAACAAAATACAAATTACAGGAGAATTTTCAGCATTTTTGCTATCACTCAATATAAACAGAAATAGAGCCTTATCTCAATGTGGCTTACTCAGATGGAAGAAATACATTAGAAGCATATGGTTTTGGTAATTAGAATGCCTCTATTTGCAGCTGTGCACCACACTTCTATTATTCCCGGCAGTGAAGGGGTTAATCAGTTAGCTTGTAAGGTTAATTTTAGTTGTAGTGTACTGATTACCCTCCCATCTGACACCTCTCACCCCCTGATCCTTACCAGATCCTTCACAAACAGCTCTCTTCACTCGCACACCCCCACTGGCCACCACCATCTTAGGCCACCACCATCTTAGGTACTGGCAGACAGTCTGCCAGTATGCAGTTTAGCTATGTTTGTTTTTTTTAGTATTATTATTATTTTATAATAATAATACTAAAATAATAAAATAATACTTTTTCAAGAGGTAATGTGGCATTGAGGCCAATTTTGAGTTCCCTGAGGACCCGGAGTGCTTTACACAGAGTCATCGGCATCTATCTTTCAGCACGGCTATTAGCACTTCAAGCTGCAGGTACGGAAGCTCGTGAGGGACTAATAAATCACGCAGTGAGGACTGCACTGAGACATATTTGGAGGAAAGATGTGATTTTAACAGTATATGGACGGTTTTCTATTCCTGTTTATATTTTATCTTGGATGATGAGGATTTGCTATAATGCCCAATAAAGTATTTTACATTGTAAGTGCAATTCATTAGTGTGGCGTGTCTATGTTATACATCTACACTTGAGTCTGTTTGTGCTTTTTTTCTACAGATTTTTGGATTCTATTGTACTCCGGGAGGCATGCAGGACACTACCGGTAAATTAGCTGCACCAGGTCTCGTAATTATCTTTATCAATAAATTTTTTATTGTGTTTATCTGCTTTTATTTTATTTGTTCTTATCAAACAATCTGCTTTTTATATTTATTGTTAGGGGATTATCGATGTGAATGTCTTGTTGTTTTCATTTTAGATATAGTATATGTCTAGGTTTATTTAAGCTATAAGACCACTGTTGTGTATGTATAGGTTGATCCAATAGGAGGATTGTGTTTTGGTTAACAATAGAGATTGTGAACTCTTGCCCTATTTGGTAGTTAGCGCTGTCCAATTAGTGTCTGTGTACTTAGGGAATTTCTCAGCAATAAAGGGAGCATCGGATGTGGCTACTGATACAAGCAATGGAGGGCTTCAGCCAGAGCTTACCTCTCGTCACACGGGTGTAATGGAGGTCTTGGATGTAAAAATCATGGTTGCTGTTAATGCAAAAACCTATCTACACCTCACTTCGCTCCTGGATGGTGCCCTGACAGAGCCGGTTGCTATGGCTTAGGATAGAGGAGAGGATCTTGCAGCAAACATGCACCAGCAACTTGCACTGTTTCTCGATGAACCGGACTCTACAGAACAGCAAAGGCTGTTTGTGACAACACCCCAAAGACAGAAGCAAAAATGGCCAACGTCTAATAGCGATGCGACTCTCCACCAACTAGATCCCCTCTCTCAGGTCTGCTTTCCGGGGTACATGGAGATCGACATGACTGCACGCAATACAGCAGGTAGCATTTCCCATTGTCTAGGAATAGGCTGAGAGACTTGCTATACTTTCCGTGAAGGACCTATGTCAGTACATATTCAAACCATTTATTAGTAGCCCTATTAGTTCAAATGGCTGCTTTGGATATGGCATAGTTATCTAAGCGTTGCATACGGACAAAACAACTGTAACTATCATTGCTTCATCATTATAATTATATGTGAATGTATTCGTGGGAACTCTTTATGAGGACTGTTATGGTCTGAGTGTCTATATCTCCCATTATAATGGCCACTCCCACTTTATTATATGCATCTCTGATATAGTTTTTATTTTCACTTAACAATTACATTATAGGCAATGACACTAGCTATTCTCCCTGGCAGCTATTAGCTCCTACAAATGTTTTTTTTTTTTAGTTTAATGATTTTTTTTGGGTTGATAAGTTTCAGAGCAATACAACATACAATACTTGTTAACATATCAATATGCAGAAATAATTCACAAGTGTATTGTAAAATAAACCTGTACCTTTTTTTTTTTAAGGCACTAGAATTCGGTAATAAAGAAAATCAAATGAAAGGGGGATAGAGACTGGTAAAGAATTTTTAGGCAAGGGAAAAAGGGAAGGAGAGGGGGGGGAAGGGAAACAGAAAAAGAAGAGGGAAGAAAAGGCATCCCATACTATTCGTTGCAGATTATAATAATAAAATAGTTCCCAGGTTTATCCATATACATCTTAACCTGGAGAGATAAATAGTATAATAATCAAACAATTGATGAGTGAAATCACTCGTCCACTATCTGGCAGAAATCCTAGCTGCATTATACATTGTCATAAAACCTTGTTCCCACAAGAAGAGAATATCATTAATAAAGTTGCATTTGCCTATGTAATAATAATTCATTTTTTCAAGAGTAAGAATGTGCTCTACCTCTGATGTCCATTGTGCAAAAGTGGGGATCTGTTGAGCCTTCCATAGTCTTGGGATTAACCTTTTTGCACAAGCCATCATTATCATAAATATTTTCTTTGCGGTACACAATGAATGGGCAGGATATGATTAAGGAGGATGATATAAGGGTTAAGAGCTATACTCGTACCTAAAATTTGGTTTATACTCTGCTCTAAACGTGACCAGAAACCAGTAATGTGCGGACAAGTCCACCAACTATGGGTCATAGTCCCTATGTCTCCACACTTTCTCCAGCAGCTCAAAGAGGCAGTCGGATAAATAAGTCAGAGACGGTGAGGTGTTAAGTACCAGCGGGCTAATATTTTATAATTAATTTTGGACATGAGCAATGAAAAAGAGGCAGAGTGAGTCACTTTAAAGCAATGTTTCCAGTCAACGTCACTAAGGTTGTCTAATAGTTCTGTGTTTTATTTCAGCAAGTATGCAGGGCGTTGCACAGGAAGAGATCCTCTGAGCATTTTATATACTATAGAGAGATGAGTTCTCTTAATGTTAGGGTTAATGCATAACTGCTCAAATGCCGTTAATGGTTTTATAATGTTTTGTTTGTGTATACTATTGTTGATTGAATGTCTAATCTGCAGATATGAGTACCAATTGTGAAATGGAGAACCCAGTTCATCACTTAATAATACTCTATCTTTAACCATCCCTGAATCCAATAGTAAATAAATGGGAAGGTTCTGAAGATTTTCCATTACATTGGTATGAATAAATGAGGTATGTTGTAGGAAAAGTTGATTGTTTAACAACAGGGTTAAAGGAGAGACTTGAGTGGACACTCCTTTTATATATGTAATTAAATAGTCCCAAACATCAAGAGTAGCTTTAACATAACTGTCCTGATACGTTAATGGTAGCCTATTGGTTTTAGGTACCCAGGCAATATCTCTCATATACTTAACTCCTAACAAAGAGCTAACAAATGAGTGGGGTGTGCATGATTCCAGGAATTCACTCTGGCTAACTCTATAATAGTTTGTGAGGTTAGGGACATTAAGTCCCCCATCCTCTTTGCTTAGATAAAGAGTGTTTTGAGACACCCTAGGTTTTTTATAAGACCAAATAAATGAGTTGAGCATTTTCTGTTGTAAACGGAGGTATGAGTTGGGCAGGGCCACCGGTAATGTCTGGAAAAGATATAAATACTTTGGTACTATCATCATTTTAGTAGTATTTATTCTTCCCATCCAGGACAAGTGGCCCTGTTTATGCCAGGCCTATAGTAGATTCCTTACTGTATGTTGAAGAGAGATATAGTTATCTTGATACAAATCTTGGACACTCTTGGGGATTATCAATCCTAGATATTTAATCTTATCTGTGATACTAAATTTAGTGTTCTGCTGTATAAATTCTACATCTTGTAATGGTGTGATTATTAACATTATCCCCGATTTCCCCATATTAATGGAGAAGTTGGACACTTGTTTGAGATATAGTTATCTTGATACAAATCTTGGACACTCTTGGGGATTATCAATCCTAGATATTTAATCTTATCTGTGATACTAAATTTAGTGTTCTGCTGTATAAATTCTACATCTTGTAATGGTGTGTTTATTAACATTATCCCCGATTTCCCCATATTAATGGAGAAGTTGGACACTTGTTTGTAAGCTTCCAATGTCTGTATCAAAACAGGCAGGGTAGTAGAAGGAGATTGAAGGTTGAGGATCACATCATCCGCAAACAACAGGCACTTTTGGGTAATGTTTTTGTACTGTATACCAAGAATATCCGGATTGTTTCTAATCTGTATGGCCAGGATTTCAACCGTAATGGCAAATAATAGTGGTGACAGTGGGCACCCCTAGCGCGTGCCATTCGTTATAGAGAAGAGTTGTGAAATAGTGCCATTTATTCTAACTCTAGCTTTAGGACCCAGATATAATGCTTGGATTCTAGAGAGGAATGTATTTGAAAACCCAAACCTAGACAGGACCCCCAACATGAAGTGCCATTCGACCCTGTCGAAGGCCTTTTCTGTGTCAGTGGATAAGAGGGTAAGAGAAGTCTTATTATCATGAGCGGTCTGCAAAGAATGCAAAACTCTAATGGTATTGTCCTTTGCTTCCCTTTCTCTGACAAATCCCACCTGATCTGGGTGTATAATGTTTGGTAGTATGGTATTCATATGGTTCGCAAGTATTTTGGCATAAATCTTTATGTCAATATTTATGAGTGAGATAGGTCTGTAATTCCCTACCTGGTTACTTGGTCTATCTGATTTTGGAATAACCGTGATAAGGGCTTCTAGCAGGGGTGGGGAAAAAGCATTGCCTTTATCAATAGAAGCAAAAAGCGTGTATAGTGAAGAGCACAATTGTGACTGAAGAAGTCGGTAAAATGTTGCCATTAAACTGTCCGGTCCGGGGGATTTACCATTTGAAGCGCTTTTATTGTGTTTTTAATTTCTTGGAGAGTTTTGGGGGAATCTAGTAAATGTCTATCCTCATCTGTGATCGTCGGAGTGTCCAATGTAGCCAGGTATTTTTCAATATTACTGATTTTGTCAGGCACCATACTGGGATTAAGATTATAGAGTTTAGAATAATAGGAAACAAAGGCATCCTCAATATCTTCGTTCTTACTAACAGATCTGCCCGTCAAATGCGTAATGGATCTAATGAATGTAGCAGACCTCTGCTTCTTAAGGGATCTAGCCAGCAAACGACCCGCCTTGTTACTTTCAACAAAGAATTTTGCTTTGGAAGTGATAGCTCTCAAGTGTGCATTCTGTATCAATAATTTATTGAGATTGTCTCTCGCTATAGACAGATTAATTAATTTTTAGGAAGAGGTCGGGTCTGATTTGTGAATAGTTTACTCTTTGTTTAAGCTATTTGTTAGAGAAGTGAACTGAACCAATTTTAGCTTCCACTGTTTAGCATTGTGTTTAATTAGGAATCCATAAATATAGCATTTATATGCCTCCCAATTGTTTGCGGCGGATGTGTCCTCAGGCTTATTAATAAGAAAATACTCATCGGTTTCTTTGATTATCTCAAGTGTACCTTGGATCGATAGGATGGCGTCATTAAGTCTCCAATTCAATGTGTTTCACGCTTTGGAAGATTTCATTAAAGGTGGTGAGAGCCATACTATGGTCAGATCAGGAGGTGTGTCATATTTTAGACTGAATCAAATTAGTTCAAAATGATTGGTTACATAATATATAATCCATCCGGGAGTATGAATGTTGTGGATGAGAGAAGAAGGTATAATCTTTTTGGTTGGTATGAACTATTCTCCAAGTATCAAACAGAGAGATAGATTGTAAAATTGCACAATTGGTCTTCAGCAGATTATTTTGCAGATATGATTTCCCTGAGGAAGTATCTAAAATTGGGTTCATAGGAAAGTTAAAATCACCTCCTAATATGACTGGGCCTTTAGAGATGTCTAACAGTGTGTTGGTTACGGATCTGAAGAAAAAGGGCGTAGGTCTATTAGGAGCATATATGTTTGCCAAGGTACCTGGGTTGCCATAACAAAGTCTGACTAAGATCAGGATTCTACCCTCCTTGTCTGAGTATTTTTGTAGGAGTTCAAATAAGATGTTACGTTTAACAGAGATACAGACACCATTCCTCTTATTTGGGCCTGAACTAAGAAAGTGGTGGTCATAGTATCTTGTAGCTAACTTGGGTTCATTACGTCTTCTAAAATGGGTTTCTTGCATCATAACCACACCAATGTTCTTTTTATAAAAGTCATAGTAGGCTATTGATCATTTATCAGCTGAGAGAAAGCCTTTTACGTTTTGGCTCGCTATTGTCAGGGTGCTCAATTTGGCCCCTGGAATCACAGAGTTGGGATTGCAAATAGTTTATAACTGTAGTAGAGTATAGAAATGGGCGAGTGGGCAGAGAACTAATAATATGGGTTTACAAGGAAGGATGGTATTTGAAAAGCGTAAAGGAGAAGGGCAAGAGGGAAAAGGAAGAGGAAGGAAAATTAAGCTAATGATTCAGTATATGATAAGTCGAACCCTAATGACTATGCAAAGAAAAAAAGAACAAAATTACAAAACAAGTAGCTACTTAACAAACTGGGTGCCTATGTAAACTATAGTGGCATTCAGCTGTGGGCAAATCAAAATCACAAGCATAAATATGAGAGTGCTGATTTGGCAAGATTTAACTATAAATTTTTGTGCTTAGGGTCTCTCTACCAAAACTGACATTTAAGGTCAGTTAAAACTTGGATCTACAGGTCTAACGAACAAAAGAAAATGGCAATATTAAGCATGTACATTTACACGTAACTATGTGCACTCATTTAACACTATCTTAAATTAAAAAGTGATAGACCAGAAACACTGGTATGGTATATCAAAAAGGTGGACACTGTGAGATGGAAATATCCCTGTGCCTCTAAATCATATAATACCGTGTGTGCCATCATAATCATCAGATGTATGTGCTAGAGTAACACCTAAATTTAAACACAGTAATAAATACAGATCCTACTTTATGCAAACAGAGAAAATTAGCAGTAACTATCGGCTAGATTACGAGTTTTGCAGTATAAGTGAAAAAGCAGCATTATGGCTCTTTTTCACTACCGCTGGTATTACGAGTCTTGCAGGTATATCTGTCCCACACACTTTTTTGGCTGTAACGTAACTACCGCAGCTTTCAAAAAGTCCTTTTTCAATGGGACTTCCACAGCACCGGTATTATGAGTTTGCCTTTCCGACCAAAAAGTGAGCGGTACAGTCTATACTGTCAAGATCCATACCGTAAAACTGAAAGTCAGTAGTTATGGCTTTTATGCTACAAAGCTGTAACATAAAACTCAAAACTAAAGTGCTAAAAAGTACACTAACACCCATAAACTACCTTTTCCAATCAGCCAACAGAATGCAAGCTCAATCCTATTGGCTGATTAGATCAGTCAATAGGATTGAAGCTCAATCCTATTGGCTGATTGCATCATTCTTGAAGAGCCGTGGAAAGAGGATGCTCCGTGCCGGATGTCTTGAAGATGGAGCCGCTCCGCGTCGCAAGGATCAAGATAGAAGATGCCGTCTGGATGAAGACTTCTCCAGGCTTTGTTGAGGACTTCTTGCCACTTGGATGAAGACTTCTCCCGGCTTCGTTGAGGATTGATGTCCGGGCTTCAAAAACTGTAAGTGGATCTTTGGGGGTTAGTGTTAGTTTTTTTTTTTAAGGGTTTATTGGCTGGGTTTTATTTTTAGCTTAGGGTTTGGGCAGAAAAAGAGCTAAATGCCCTTTTATGGGCAATGCCCATACAAATGCCCTTTTCAGGGCAATGGGGAACTTAGGTTTTTTTAGATAGGATTTTATTTGGGAGGTTTGGTTGAGTGGGTGGTGGGTTTTACTGTTGGGGGGTTGTTTGTATTAATTTTTACAGGTAAAAGAGCTGATTTCTTTGGGGCAATGTCCCGCAAAAGGCCCTTTTAAGGGCCATTGGTAGTTTATTGTAGGCTAGGGAGTTTTTTTTTATTTTGGGGGGCTGTTTTATTTTGATAGGGCTATTAGATTAGGTGTAATTAGTTTAAATATTTCATAATTTCTTTTTTATTTTGTGTAATTTAGTGAGGTTTTTTTGTAATTTAGTTATTTGTATTTAATTAATGTAATCTATTTAATTGTATTTTAAGGTTATGTTTTAGTGTAACTCAGGTTAGGTTTTATTTTACAGGTAAATTTGTATTTATGTTAACTAGGTAGTTAATAAATGGTTAATAACTATTTACTAACTAGTCTATCTATTTAAAATAAATACAAACTTACCTGTAAAATAAAAATAAAACCTAAGATAGATACAATGTAACTATTAGTTATATTGTAGCTAGCTTAGGGTTTATTTTACAGATATTTAGTTTTAAATAGGAAATATTTAATTAATGATAGTAATTTTTATTTAGATTTATTTTAATTATATTAAAGTTAGTGGGTGTTAGGGTTAGGGTTAGACTTAGGGTTAGGATTAGGGGTTAATAACTTTAGTATAGTGGCGGCGACGTTGGGGGCGGCAGATTAGGGGTTAATAAGTGTAATGTAGGTGGCGGCAATGTTAGGGGTGGCAGATTAGGGGTTAATAAGTGTAGGTAGGTGGCGGCGGTGTCGGGGGCGGCAGATTAGGGGTTAATAAGTGTACTGTAGGTGTCGGCAGTGTCGGGGTGGCAGATTAGGGGTTAATAAGTGTACTGTAGGTATCGGCGATGTCGGGGGCAGCAAATTAGGGGTGTTTAGACTCTGGATTATGCTAGGGTGTTTGGTGTAAACATAACTTTTGTTTCCCCATAGGAATCAATGGGGCTGCGTTACGGAGCTTTACCCTCTTTTTTTGCAAGTGTTAGGCTTTTTTTTAGCTGGCTCTCCCCATTGATGTCTATGGGGAAATCGTGCGCAAGCACTTAAAACCAGCTCAAAGCAGCGCTGGTATTAGAGTGCGGTATGGAGCTCAATTTTGCTCAACACTGCAATATTGCCTGCTAACGCCGGCTTTATGAAAACCTGTAATAGCAGCGCTATAGGGAGGTGAGCGGTGGAAATAACTTGCAAGTTAGCACAGAGCCGCTCTTACCACAAAACTCATAATCTAGCCGTATGAGATCTACAGTAGTTTTCAGAATTAGAACCTATATCAGACAGGAACATTTGCAAGTCAACATAATTTAGGGTGATTGTTAAACGTTGAAGCGCAAACTTTTATCCTATATAGCCACTCTAAAGTAAATACCTCCTTCCAAGATATTATGTGCAAATCAATACTTTAAACCTAAACTGGAGGGCGCTCAAAGCTATAGGATATTAAATGGATTTATAACAATTAGAATTAAAACAATTGGGTAGTTTATATTAAACTTCACTTCTATGTTATTAATTTGATACTTTCCAAAGCAAACTTTTGCAACAAAAAATGACAACAGTGTGTATACATATAGCTATATGTCTAAAATCAAATTTATTCTAATATGATATAAGCTTACAATTAAGCGGAATTAGAGTTACAACTCTAGTATATCCGCCTAATAAATAAAAATATGAAAATAAAAATTCAGAAAAAACACAATATATTCTATATAAAGTGCACTGTAATTAGTTGGGTGATATCACTTCCCAAACTTTTAAAATTATGATCAAACGATCATATAAAACCTTGTAAATGAGAAAACCTATGAATTAAAAGTTTAATGTAAAAGTCTTGTATATGATGAAGATTTCTCATTAATGTTTTGATTAATTTTGCAACCTTGCTTATGTGAGGTGGTCGTTATTCTGTAACACAGTTCTTATTGGATCATAATTCCCTTTTGTTTGGATTTGTACAGTCTTAAAAGTGAATTCCCTTGACTATAGACTATAGTCCTTTGGCTTCTCACAAGAACGATCTTTTCTCAGATCTTATTATGAATATGATAGGTTACTATTCCCAGGGATCATTTATTTATACCTTATCGGACCTTCCCTTAGAAATGTTTCTCTCCAGTTATCATAAAAGTCGAATCCTTTGTGTTATTACTCCTTTTTGGCAGTTGATGCCATTCTCTCCCCACCAAAGCGGTAGCGGTTTACTTGGGCTGACGTCTGATTACGTCAGCATTTTTCTTTGTGTGTTGTTTAAGCTCCAATATACTTGCGCAAGTCTTAACCTCCCTCACCGCTGTCTGTCAGTTCCCTGAAGTTCTGCAGAAACTTCTTTGGGATATTGTTTTCTGGCAGACACGGATCCTCTGGGGGTATATATTAATTTCTCAACTTCCGTCACTCTCATTCGGCTTCTACGTGTTTCACCCTGTATGTAGGGCTTTTTCAAGATGCTGTTTGTGATTCCTTTCCACTCTTTTAAACACGATCATCTCTTTTGATTGGTTCATTTTTCTTATGTTCATCCTATCATATTCTTTCCTAATAAAGGCCGGTTCCTGTGTTATTTGTTTTCTTAAAAGGGGATGTTCTTTTGTGTCTAATTTTCATGATACAATGGATGACCTTATTCACTTTTACAACTTAATATTAGACTCTTATTCAATCCTATATACATCGTACATTTGCAACATTTAAAAATAAAATTAAATAGAAATTAAATAGAAATTGATGAGAATAAATAACATTGTGTCTATTATATTAAAATACTCAGTATTCAAATCTAGATTTATCTTATATCGATTTATAATTGACGTTTATACAAATATTCATATTAATAAGGTCATCCATTGTATCATGAAAATTAGACCCAAAAGAACATCCCCTTTTAAGAAAATGATGGGAAAGAATATGATAGGATGAACATAAGAAAAATGGACAAATCAAAAGAGAGGATCGTGTTGAAAAGAGTGGAAAGGAGTCACAAACAGCATCTTGAAAAAAGCCCTACATACAGGCTGAAACTCGTAGAATGCCAAATGAGAGTGACGGGAGTTGTGGAATTACTATATACCCCCAGAGGATCCGTGTCTGCCAGAAAACAAAGAAGTTTCTGCGTACTGTCTGCTAGTACAAAGTGCAGAACTTCAGGAAACTGACAGACAGCGGTGAGGGAGGTTAAGATCTCAAATACTTGCGCAAATATATTGGAGCTTAAACAACACACAAAGAACAACACTGATGTAATCAGGCGTCAGCCCAAGTAAACCGCTACCGCTTTGGCGGGGAGAGAACGGTGTCAAATGCCAAGAAGGAGTAATAACACAAAGGATTCGACTTTTATGATATCCGGAGAGAAAAACTTCTAAAGGAAGGTCCGATAAGGCATAAATAAATGATCCCTAGGAATAGCAACACCTATCATATTCATAATAAGATCTGAGAAAAGATTGTTCTTGTGAGAAGCCAAAGGACTATAGTCTATAGCAGAGCTTTCCAAACTTTTCATGTTGGCGACACACTTTTTAGACCTACATAATTTCGCGACACAGTAATTCAGTTTTACTGGCAAACAGGAGGTTAAACTAACTTGTTTTAAGAGATACGGACACGTACATAAATGATATAATAACAAAATATATTTACAAGTAACAGTATGTAACAATTAAAAAAAAAAGTTTAATAACACCAATAACTACTTACTATTTTAATGGGATGCATGAGGTTGATGGGATGAACACAATTTCTGAATATTTAGTGGAATATTAGATAAAGACACTCACATTTCATCATCAAGCATTTTAAAGCTTTCCCTTCCTATCCATATATCAAGAGCAGGAGCAGCAATGCACTACTGGGAGCTAGTTGCAAAAAAAAAACCCCACTGACTTCTGACTTCAGCTCAGCGTTTAAGCTGCCGCCCTTAGAGCTCTGCAAGTCTGACTGACTACTGCCCGTGCTGCAAACTCACTGCTGTCCCACTCACTGACTACACATGCAGTCACGAGCCAATTAAGGAGACTACAAGTGCAGTCAGGAGCCAAAGTGCCGCCAAAGCTGCCAATGGGAATAGTTTCAGTTTCCACTGAGCTGCGCCAAAAGGGTAAGATGATCTGTGACCCACTAGGTATCAATCACGTGTCAACCATGTGATATGCGTAGCAGGCAGGCGGAAAGTCAGAAACCAAAAAAAAAATTAAAAAAAATTAAATTTAATTTTTTTTTGCTGAAGCAGGGAAACAACTACACACTGCTGCCGACACACTAGTGTGTCCCGACACACAGTTTGTAAAGCACTGGTCTATAGGATTTCATGGGAATTCATGGGAATTTACTTTTAAGATTCTGTACAAATCCAAACAAAAGGGAATTATGATCCAATAAGAACTGTGTTATAGAATAATGACTATCTCACATAAGCAAGGTTGCAAAATTAATCAAGAAATTAATGAGAAATCTTCATTATATACAAGACTTTTACATTAAACTTTTAATTCATAGGTTTTCTCATTTACAAGGTTTTATATGATCGTTTGATCATAATTTTAAAAGTTTGGGAAGTGATATCACCCAAGTAATTACAGTGCACTTTATATAGAACATATTCAGCTAGATTTAGAGTTTTGTCGGTAAAGACCTGCGTAGCTAATGATCCTTTTTTTTCCCAATGCACCCTTCCAACAACGCTGGTATTTAGAGTTGTCTGAGGGGCTGCGTTAGGCTCACAAAAGGGTGCGTTGAGCCTAACTTAGCTCCACTTCAACTCTCAATACCAGCGTTGCTTACGGTAGCGGTAAGCTGGGAAAACGTGCTCGTGCACAATATCCCCATAGGAAACAATGGGGCTGAGCTGGCTGAAAAAAACCTAACACCTGCAAAAAAGCAGCGTTCAGCTCCTAACGCAGCCCCATTGTTTCCTATGGGGAAACAGTTTCTAAGTCTGCACCTAACACCCTAACATGAACCCCGAGTCTAAACACCCCTAACCTTACACTTATTAACCCCTAATCTGCCACCCCCGCTATCGCTGACCCCTGCATATTATTATTAACCACTAATCTTCTGCTCCGGACACCGCCGCAACCTACATTATCCCTATGAACCCCTAAATCTGCTGCCCCTAACACCGCCGACCCCTATATTATATTTATTAACCCCTAATCTGCCCCCCCAACGTCGCCGCTACCTTACCTACACTTATTAACCCGCCACTATAATAAATGTATTAACCCCTAAACCGCCGCACTCCCGCCTCGCAAACACTAGAATAAATAGTATTAACCCCTAATCTGGGGTTTAAGGGCTGGTAAAAGAGCTGATTAATTTTGTATTTTAGAATAGGGTAGGGAATTTTTTATTTTGGGGGGCTTTTTTATTTTATTAGGGGGCTTAGATTAGGTGTAATTAGTTTAAACTGCTTGTAATTCTTTTTTTTTTGTAATTTAGTGTTTGTTTGTTTTTGTATTATAGAATAGTTTATTTAATTGTATTTAATTGTAGGTAATTGTAGGTAATTTATTTAATAAATTTAATGATAGTGTAGTGTTAGGTTTAATTGTAACTTAGATTAGGATTTATTTTACATGTAATTTTGTATTTATTTTAACTAGGTAGCTATTAAATAGTTATTAACTATTTAATAGCTTTTGTACCTAGTTAAAATAAATACAAAGTTGCTTGTAAAATAAATATAAATCCTAAAATAGCTACAATGTAACTATTAATTATATTGTAGCTATATTAGGGTTTATTTTATAGGTATTTAGTTTTTAATAGGAATAATTTAGTTAATTTTAGGAATATTATTTTGTTTAATATAAATTATATTTATGTTAGGGGGTGTTAGGGTTAGGGTTAGAGTTATGTTTAGGGGTTAATAGCTTTATTATAGTAGCGGCGATGGTGCGGGCGGGAGATTAGGGGTAATAATTGTAGGTAGGTGGCGGCGATGTTAGGGAGGGCAGATTAGGGGTTAATACTATTTATTCTAGTGTTTGCAAGACGGGAGTGCGGCGGTTTAGGGGTTAATACATTTATTATAGTGGCGGCGAGGTCCGGTCGGCAGATTAGGGGTTAATAAGTGTAGTTAGGTTGCAGCGACGTTGGGGGGCAGATTAGGGGTTAATAAATATAATATAGGGTTCGGCAATGTTAGGAGCAGCAGATTAGGGGTTCATAAGTATAACGTAGGTGGCGGCGATGTCCGGTCGGCAGATTAGGGGTTAAAAAAAATTATTAGAGTGGCGGCGAAGTGGGGGGGGGGCTCGGTTTAGGGGTACAGAAGTAGTTTATGGGTGTTAGTGAACTTTGGAGCACAGTAGTTAAGAGCTTTATATTCCGGCGTTAGCCCATAAAGCTCTTAACTACTGACTCTAAATCTAGCCGATTGTGTTCTTTCTGAATTTTTATATTCATATTTATTTTTATTAGGCAGATATTCTAGAGTTGTAACTCTAATTCCGCTTAATTGTAAGCTTATCTCATATTAGAATAAATTTGATTTTAGACATATAGCTATATGTATACACACTGTTGTCATTTTTTGTTACCAAAGTTTGCTTTGGAAAGTATCAAATTGATAACATAGAAGTGAAGTTTAATATAAACTACCCAATTGTTATAATTCTAATTGTTTAATAAGTCTAATTGTCCATTTAATATCCTGTAGCTTTGAGCACTCTCTAGTTTAGGTTTACAGGTCAACATAATTTAACTGTATACATTCAATCCACACTGTCCCAATCCCACAGGTAACATACAGTATTATGAGCTCTAATGTGATATGCTGTAGAGATAGACATCATAGATTGAGGGTACCTTTGTACATATTATTTCACCGAGCTAGAAATCAAGCAATAACATATCTTCAACCAGTGTACTTAATCATGTAAGGCATTACTTATTATAACAATCATTTGGTAGGTACTTTAGAATATAACCTCAAATTAACAACCATAATACAATAAAACTTTAACCTGAACTAACAGAATATGAAAATAATGTCTACTGTACTTGCGCTGTCTTCTAACTCACAGCAAGAAAAGTCTGTCCATCACAGTAGTGGGTTCGGTAACGCACACAACTGCTTCTGCCGTATCCTAACACCAAGAGGTTGTCAGTGATTGAGACAAACTACATAGAGCCATATTTAGTCAACTTGGCTGTTCCAGAACGGGTTCAGTTAGACCGGCTTGTCTACGTTTGGGTTGTTTAGTAGACATTTCAGTCCAGGGCCGTCTCTGTGGTTTTGGAGCAGACTGTCCCAGTGGAAGATTCTGCGAGAGTTGTGTAATTTTTCCATTTGCGGAGGTGAAATGCCCATCAAATTGCAGAATTTGTCGATATCAGATAAAGTAAAACATTCGATTTTCTTGCCATATATCGTGGTGATCACTGAGGTAGGGAATCCCCACCTATAGGGAATTTTGAGCTGTCGTAGATGAGTGGTTAATGCTGAGAAGTCTCTCCATTTTTGCAGAGTCCTTAGTGATAGATCCTGAAATATTTGTATACATTGACCTTGAAACACAATGGCCTGTTGCTTCCTTGCTAGATTATAGATATCTTCTCAATGTTGGTAGTTCTGAAAATGTACAATTATATCTCTGGGTGGAAGATAAGCAGCTGGCTTTGGGCATAGGGCTCTATCTAAGGTAATTGTAGGAAGCTTCACGGCAGCTGCACCTGCCGTCTCCAGAAAGAGAGTTTGTAGATAATCCTAAATTTCGTTGTTCAACACAGTTTCTGGTATACCTCGGAACCAGAGGTTATTGCTTCTCGCACAGTTTTCAGGTCATCAAGCTTGTCCTCCAGATCTATGATATGCTGTCGTTGAAGTGTCACTTTGGAATAAAGATCTGCCATACTTTCGGAGAAGACAAATTTGCGTTCTTCTAGTGAATCAACTCTGTGGCCCAGATCGCTGATATCCTTTTTTAGATCCGCACATTCACTTTTTATACAGGATTTAACTTGTTCAATTAAGGCTTCCATAGCTCTGTAATTAATAAGAGTATCGTCTCCTCCACCTGTGACTACTGGAGATGAACTTCCAGAGGTATCTGCCATATCACCTAGGCTATCTTCAGTGTTTGATTGCAGAGATGCGGCCTCTGGTTTATTTTTAGATTTGTATACGTTTAAAAAAGGCATTCACTGCATCTTGAGACTTCTGAGGTGTCTTTGGCGCTTTGTCACTTTTTGCCATTCACCTTTGTGGCATTGTGATGAATGTAATGAGGAAAAATTTATTTTTAGCAATACTATTAATAAGCCTCCGTTGTGTGTCCTTAAAGTACCCCACACTCCCCAGGAAATTTGCCCTCACAGAGCGATAATGGTAAAGGGAGAGGAGGATATGACCCGCTGCTATAAAGACTACTACTCACATTTATAGAATTTACTTTAAATACCATATTGTATTTTTATAAGCAGTATTCATATTCTCAGCAAATATGATTCCCAAATGTAATACATAAAGATACACTTTCTATTCTAGATGTACCCATATAATAATAGAATCTGGTATCAGCTATTCATTCTCTTATATAAAGAAAGAATTTAGGACTAAATGGCTTTGTAAAATGTATTTTGGTATTACAGGGTATTCATTCATAATCCCACATTTGTTAAAATCACTCCACTTAATAGACTCAGGAAAAACCTTGCAAAATGTAAGTTCGTTTCCATTGAGCCGTTAAAAATGGAGCCGTAAGCTACCGAAGTTGCTGGCAGCTAAAAGTAATTTACGGCTCCATTTTAGTACCAGGTTTCCATTTAAATATTTAGCACATTGCGTGCAGTTGCCCTTTTCGTGTAGGTGTAAATTAGCATTGTGTTAACGTTTCTACCCGATGCCGGATTTCTTGAAAATAAATTTGTTACTATGGTGCGGCGCGTATATATTTTACCTGTCGCTCGTTGTTATTATAAAAGCAAACACCTAACACATGCGCAATATCTACCTCTCAACTGCCATCCACCCACCACAATAACTAATCATGTATTAACCCCTAATCTGCCAACCCCCATATTGCAAAGTATCTATTAAAGTTATTAATCCCTAAACCGCCATCCCCCCACATCGCAACTAACAATAAAATGTATTAACCTCTAAACCGCCATCCCCCCACATCGCAACTAACAATGTAATGTATAAACCACTAAACCACCATCCCCACATTGCAAAGTACCTTTTTAAACTATTAACCCCTAATCCGTCATCCCCCACAACACAATCTATTTATTTAAACTATTAAACCCTAAACCGCCATCCCCCCACAACGCAAAGTACCTATTTAACCTATTAACTCATAAACCGCCATCCCCCTACAACGCAAAGTACCTATTTAACAAATTAACTCCTAAATCATCATCACCCCACAATGCAAAGTATTAATCTAATCACTAAGCCACAGGGCGGACTGAGCCCAACCAGGTCCCCCGGGCAAAAGTGGGGCAGGGCCCCCCACCTACCTCCTCTACCCCTCTTCTACCCTATTGCCCCTCCCATCTCATGTGCCCCTCCCACCTCCATTGCCCCTGCCACCGCATATGCCCCCTCCCCCACAATGTTTTTAATTGACATATAAAGAGATCATTTTTTTCCTTAAATATTTTTAATAAGAACTAAATATTGCAAATTAACAAGTGCTTGTGCAAAAATGCTTATATGCACTACAGTATAGAGGAGAAAGTAGTGAGGGGCAGACACGGGGGTTCAAATCACTTATGTTTACTTATTACTGGCAGCTAAAGAGGTGCAATCATTAATTTGTATGTTACTGCCAGCCAAGGGGTAAAATGACTGATTAGTTATCAAAAAATGTATCATAGGATTAACATTGGGGGCTAAGGTAGTGCTGTTAGGTGGAACATGGTATGACCCAACTATCACTGTGCCCATCACAGATTGTCCAGTATATTGGTGCAGGGCAGCTGGAGTCTGGTTTTGAGGATGAAAATAAAAAGCAACTTTAACTAAGCCTGGGGCATGTGATGCTTGGTTGAAAAGAAAGTTTTAAATAAGGGAGTTATATGGTCTTTTAAAGGGACAGAAAGTGAAACTTAAACTATAATATTACAGATACATCATGTCATTTTATACAATATGACAATTTACTTTTAGCAAATTTGCTTCATTTTGTTGGTATCATTTTGTTGACTAAGTAACCCTTGGTAGGCTCAGGGGCAGCAATGCACTACTGTGACCTAGCTGAACATATTGGGTGAGCTCTCAGTAATGTATTTATGCTCCTAAACCTACCTAGGTATGATTTTAAAGATATCAATGGGGAAAGCAAGTTTTAATAGAAGTAAATTGGGAATTTGTATAACATTGCATGCTGTCTGGATCATGAAAAGTTTAATTTTGATTTTATGGTCCCTTTATCTATTACGTGTCTAATATAAATTTGACCATTTCTTTTCTAACTGGGCCCTTTATCTCATTTTAAATATAATATATTTTCTTTAAAGGAATATTCCAGTCAAAACTGAATTTCACATAGATGAACTACATCTTTGGAGAGAAACATATTTACAATATACATATATTAGTAAAAGTTATCTCTATTT